>NC_081412.1:502098742-502398742 GCF_030272615.1 Cryptomeria japonica
TTTCACAAGTTTTCATTCCATTTTCTTTTAACCATGAAGGATTGATGTCCCCACCTTCTTCGCTACCCAACTGTATAGAATGATTGTTGATTGTCCTTGTATTCAAATCACTTATTAGCACAATTTCTCTTAAGGTGTTGAAAACAAAGATGTCTTTTTTTTAGTGTTGCATAAGAGTCTTCATTATCTACATTCATCTTCTTGTATAACCTCGAGCTCTTTAGAGCAAAGTAACACATTGCCATGTAAAATTTGCGGTTGAATGAATGAATGAATGTTTTTAATAATGTCCACAATGTCAAAGAGCCTATGAGACCTATGGATAGCTTGCAAAGGAAGCATGCAAAGTCCAAACAAAACACCATGACCACTAAACTTCCTTTTCCATTGCATCTTAGATCTTCTACTGTATATCTTGATTAGGAAGTCTGCAACTCTTCTACTACCAAAAATCTTGATTTTTCATTCATTTAAGAAACGAAGTAGTTTTAATTGAAAGGTCCCTTTACCATGTTTGTACGATAGTTACAATAAACGTGCCTTCAACCGCCACGCAAGCTCCAAAAACGCTGAGGTCCAAGAGTCAAAGAAAGGCGTGAATGACGTGGGGAATATTTAGAGGGTCCCTGTAAAAAGGGCCTCATGCGTGTAGCGTGTGCATTCACTTATGCATAGCTGGACGCCACGTAAGCCTTTCCCCAACAAACTATAAAGAGAATTCATTCGCTAGTAACTTCCCTCAAAAGCCTCAATATTTTGTCCAGGGCTCCTCGTCTTCAAAGAAAGCAGAGGGAAACAAACCTTTGCTTTCTTATAATGACGAACCCTCAAGAGGAAGAACAGCAAGGAAGAACGAGGAACCCTGAAGGACTGTCACTTGATGAGAATGGCTTCTTGGACACAAACGTTACGGATGATGATGCACCAGGGGCCTCTCCTGTGAGCAGGGTTATTGAGGACGAAAAGAATTCGGATTGCACAGAGGCTCTGCTCAGAGGCCCTTCCCTGCCAGAAGATCTACTCACAGGGATGGTGAGCCAGTGTACTTTGGTTGATTCTGGCGATCACAATCCCACGATAGAGGACGCTTGGGAAAATCTTCGGCGCTCGCTCGTTTATTTTCACGGCCGCCCCGTTGGCTGCATTGCTGCACTCGATTCCAACGAAGAAGCTCTCAATTATAACCAGGTAACTGAAAATTGAGGGATTTCTTTAGGTTTTAGGTTTTGTTTCAATAATGCGAATAATTTTGGAAGATCTGCGGTTTTTTATTTATTATTACTTGCGTAGGGCAAACCTTTATTGTTTCGATTTTCGGACGTAGAAGTTTTGAAATGAAATCTGGTAGATGGCCAAATTGTCGAATTATGTAGGTTTACAAAAGCATTCTGGTTTGTAGTTTGGCAGATGGTGAATATTTTGTGAGATGAAGGGTAAAGATTTAGTTATTGTATTTAGCAACGGAAAAATGATAGAGTTTTAATCAGTTAGGTGATGGTTATGGTGAATATTGTAGGATTGGGATGAAATCTGGATAATATTTAAGAATGCTGATGAGCAAATCTCTACTATTATTTAAAATTTGCAATGGAGAAATGTTGACTTGTAATCGGCCAGGTTATGGTTATTATTAGGATGAAAGTCTGGATGATATTCATTTCCCAAGATACTTTCACTTGTATTATGTTATACGACGATTATTGTGCCGTTCTTTTATTTGTCATTCCTTAAAATTTGTCGAATTCTAGAAAATTAGGATTATGGCGAAATTTCGAGTTCAGCTTTCAAATTATATTTGATCTTTAAGCTTTTCACAGACAAGCTTGTATATTTTGTCTAGGAGTCCAACTAAATGATGAAAGTTGTAGAATAATGTTAGATTTTGTTTGAAAGTCGTCATTTTCGAGTTTTCCAGCCAAATATGTCTCAATTAGAAACAGATATCAGGGGGAAGAAATTGTTATCCAATTGTGTAGATTAAGAAGATTTCAAATTTTAATAGCGACATTTGTACGTGTGCATTGCCATGTAATCAATGACTGATGAAAAATACATCCAAATCTCTAGGGTGTAAGTTCTAAAAATCTCTGAAATCCTTCGTTTCAATTTGCAGGTTTTTGTGAGAGATTTTGTGCCGGCCGCTTTGGCTTTTATGATGAACGGCGAGCATGAAATAGTGAAGAACTTTCTGCTGAAAACGCTTTATCTTCAAGGGTGGGAGAAACGAATAGACTGTTTTACCCTGGGAAAGGGCGTGATGCCTGCTTCATTCAAGGTTCTTCACGATCCCCTGAGAGACACTGAAACTCTTATTGCAGATTTTGGCGAGAGCGCCATTGGGAGAGTAGCGCCGGTGGACTCTGGCTTCTGGTGGATTATTCTTCTCCGCGCTTATACAAAGTCCACAGGAGACCATTCCCTGGCCGACATGCCTGAGATCCAGCGTGGAATGAGGCTTATTTTGAGCCTATGTTTGTCAGAGGGTTTCGACACCTTCCCCACGCTGCTGTGCGCTGATGGCTGCAGCATGATTGACAGAAGGATGGGAATTTATGGCTATCCGATCGAAATCCAGGCGTTATTTTTTATGGCACTTCGATGTGCAGGCAAGATGCTGAAGCCTGAAAGCGGAGGCAAAGAATTCATGGAGCGGATCGACAAGCGTGTGCATGCCTTGAGCTACCATTTGAGGACCTATTTTTGGCTTGACTTCAACCAGCTTAACAGCATTTACCGTTACAAGACGGAGGAATATTCGCACACTGCTGTCAATAAGTTTAACGTCATTCCTGACTCCATTCCCGAATGGGTCTTCGATTTCATGACTATGAAAGGTGGTTATTTCATTGGAAATGTGAGCCCGGCCAGAATGGACTTTCGGTGGTTTTGTCTGGGAAACTGCGTGGCGATTTTGAGCTCTCTGGCCACGCCTGAGCAAGCCTGTGCCATTATGGACTTGCTGGAAGAAAGATGGGAAGACCTGATCGGAGACATGCCTCTCAAGATCGCTTATCCTGCACTCGAGGGCCACGATTGGCGTATTGTCACAGGCTGTGATCCCAAGAATACTAGGTGGAGCTACCACAACGGTGGCTCTTGGCCAGGTATAATTTTTATTTTTTCACTTTTTAAACGTAATCTCTAGCTTTTCAGTTCAATCAACTGTGGTCACTTTATGCAATAGTAAACATCTGGTATCCACTAGAAGTTTGGGCAACACTATTTTTCTTCCGAAACTTCTCATCCAAATATTCTTGGAAGACCAAATTCTTCTCCACTAAGATGTTTTAAAAATAGAAATTAAAATCAAAAAACGATGGAAAAAATTGTGTTAAAAACTAAATAATAAATTTAAATTTTCAGAAAAATAAAAATAAAAATGTTCAAATATGAGCATTCATTAGTGGGACGAAAGTAAAGATCTCGCTGTTTAAACCCTTCTTATTAAGCTAGTTACGCTTTAAAAATTCTCATTAATTGATGGCTTAGTTGTATTTTGAAAAAATAAAACCTACTGTTCCTGAAAAGGAAAACTGAGCTATACCTTTATCACGACATTCACCCTAGTAGTGGTAAATAATAATTAAGAAAGTAATTCCAAACTGGTACATTTCTAGCCGCAACTGTTTTATTGGCAAAACAGTTTCCTTGAGGTACACGGCAGAATGGCCATAATTGAATTTCATGCGCAATGAATTCAAACAGATTCCGCTTCACTTGATATTTCAGGGGTGAACTGTACCCTATCAAGGACATAGATATATAAATACAGATATACTTTAGTATTCATCGAAAATTTTAACCATCATGCCCAGCTGATTTGAAATCTTGAAATTTTATTAGTGAAGAAAGCTGTACAAGAAAACTTAGTTTCCAACTAGGTAGCAACATTTGCAGATTTGCAATAGAGTAAAACTCTTACCAATATAATTCACACATTAATAATCCACATTTTAAAAACATGGTAAGATATTGTTTAAAAAAACCTCCAACACCTAAGTTTTGAAACTCTTTCAAACTTACTACACTCAAATGATTCGCTCACTAGCTAACCCGCACTTGATTTGCTTTTTGACTTCCGACTCATAGGTGGACATGACCTCCAGCATGTTCGTTCACCAGATTCCATGGCTTGTAGAACACACTTAACTGTTGACTTAACTGTTGTGTACTAGTTAGCTATCCTAATGGAAATACTTTACACTAATTTTACTGGCTGAGTTATCAATTACAATCTGAAATGTTGCTATTCGATGTTTGTCATCTTGTTTTAGCTTCTGATGATTAATTGATAGGCATAAATGTTACCTTTGTGTTGTTTATTGCAGTACTGCTATGGCTGTTGACAGCTGCATGTATAAAGTCAGGGAGACCACAGATAGCGAGGAGGGCGATAGATCTGGTGGAGCAGAGGCTGTCAAAGGATGGGTGGCCGGAATACTACGATGGGAAGCTGGGAAGATATGTGGGGAAACAGGCAAGGAAGTTGCAGACGTGGACGATTGCTGGATATTTGGTGTCGAAGCTGATGCTGGAGGATCCCTCCCATCTGGGTATGATTTCATTAGAGGAGGATCGCAAGATGATGAAACCTCGCCTAACACGATCAGTTTCTTGGAATTGTTAGATTTTTCTTGGACTTTTGTGCAATTCCACGATTTGTTTACCAAACGCCTCAGGTTTTTCACACTTTTTCAGTTTAAACGACCCTCTCCCTGATCAGTAAGATTGAACCATTTCTTACAATCATTACAATACTATACCCAGCAGCCGATCTGATATGCCTTGGAACTTGGAGTCACACACTCTTCACGTTGAACGAGAAAATTAGAGTCATGTGTTTTGTTATAACGTTTCTAAACAAGTGTTCGATTTTTGTGCGAGCCCATTAATCTAATTTAATATAATAAGAATTCCCAAAGAAAATTTGATTGTTTACATGCAACATATCGAGAGTAAAAGTGCTCACGTAGTGGGAGTACTACCTCTACCTTTAACGGCCTTTATAAGAGATAATAATAGAAGTAATATAATATAATATATAATAATGACATCCTTTTCTTTTTGTTTTCACCCTAATTCATTCCTAAACCTGTTCAAATCCCCGAAGCCTTTATTAAACTCTGTTTTCACGCACTTATCCCAAGTAGGGCGACCATTGTTACTGGAAGAGGACTTGGATGCCCACCAACTTAACAAAATGGGTATTTTTGTTACGTGTTGTAGTTGTAAATGCTCTAGCAGACGTGTGCAAAATGAGGTAGCATAGTCATGATGTAAGAACTTTTGACAAAATGCTTAAAGGAAATATGATTTTTAGGACACCATGATTATAGAACCTATGTATAACACCAAGCTCCACAACCTACACCACTGCCTTACCAACCTGCACCAAATGAGAGCATGAAAATAAATAAGCACTCATCAAAAGTTAATTGAAATTTTTTTTTTTTGTTTTTTTGTTTGTTTGTTTTTTCTTGCAAGATATTATAATAAAAAATATTGTAATAAATTTGTATGCAAAAATGAGGCATTGACAAGGTGTTTGAATTTTATAAAAAGTCTCATTTAGATGTCATTTATATGGATTTGTTAAAACAACTTTAAAAAAATTAAATGAATGTAGTTGATTAGTATTAAAATATATTCTCATAATTTTTATTTGTGTGAAAATAGGAATTTTGTAATAAGACATACACCGGATTATTCTTGCACATTATAATTGTGACTATCATGATAGGCATTTCTACAACATATGAAAACATGAACATGTATAATTAGTATGCCTCAAAAAAAATGTGGGGTTTTAATGTGTACTCAGTTGTAAATCTAGAGGATGATGAACTTATAGTAAGATAGTGGTCAAGGTGCCTACAACATATGAAAACATGAACATGATGCGTCATAGAAATGTGGGTTTTTAATGTTTAGTTTGTTGTGAATCTAGACGATGGTGAATTTATGGTGATTATTGATGTCAAGATCATCTTCATTGGTATCGAAGGAAATTGGGTTTCTTATAGCTAAGATAGTGATCAAGGTGCTTATGGGATATCTAGTAGATCAAATTCACAAAAATATCACTAAGAAAACTCTTGCTAGTTTTGAACTTTCTATAAACTAGCCCTTGGTCAAGAACTTAATTCATATGTATTTCTTTTTTATATCAAACATGGAATAATATTACAAGAAACATAAGCACTTGTGCATAGAAGACAATACAAAGAGTCAATGGCAAGTGATAATAGAGAGAACTATGTGGTGTATTTTTGTGGTGCTAAATTTGAAGACCTTTGCCTTGATATTGTCTCAAAACAAAGATAAACATTTGTCACAAACTAATTGAAATGAGGTTTTATTTACAAATATTATAATCAAAAAATTCATGCCACTCTTGAACAAAAGTTAATTGAAATGGGGTTTTTTTCCCAAATATTATAATCAAAAAATTCATATCACTCTTGAATAGAGAAAAAAATTACCCTTCTAATTCAACTCATTCTCCACAAATTACACAAGCCTAAACCTAAGAAAAATAATTATTCTCGTTTAATATGGCATGGCCTTAATCTTTTACACTCTCTTTGATTTCAATAAAATGTTAGTTAATGTCTATTTTCATAAGTGTACTATTCTTGATAAGAGTTTAATAGTAGTGGTCTTATTTACAATTTGTGTATGAAATTATGTTCATGACCCAAAAAACCTTGGTCTTACTTGTAACTTGTGTACGGAAGTACATTCACTAAAATGAATGTGTGTTAGTTCAAAATGTCACATATTGTATTATTATTTTTTATTGTTTTAAAATAAATGGAAGAGAGTGTATTATATATTAATACATAACACATTTAAATTTCTAATATTTTGTTGTTTTCAAAGTACATGTATATCTCAAACCACGTGAAAACCTCAAAATTAGTGAAACATCTCAACCAATCAAATCGAAAATAATTCATTTTTTAAATATCTTTGTTAAAAAATTTATATATTACCTTTACAAAAGATAAATATTTATAAAAAAAAAAACTAACATTCTATTTGTCAACAACCATATTTGATGATTCCTAGGAAAATATTTAAAAATATCCTACGGGAAATTTTTTTAATGGAATAATATGGACCGGTATGAAATTATCACTTTTGAAGAAGGGCTATTTTCACTTCCCACTAAAATAAGAGCTCCAATACGTAAAATTAGATTGGATTAGGATTGGATTGGATTAGACCCAATACATAAGTTCACATTTTAAGATAGAATGGATTCTTAAGAATCGTAGCGTGTGGTTTGAAAGTTATTTTTTATTTTTAAATAATAATTTAAATATAATATCTATAAAAAATATATATATTTTTATTTATTTAAAAATTTAAGAAATTTTTTTTAAAGAATTTATGATATCACTTACTTTAAAAGATAGCTACTTTTTTATAAGATCATAGTCTACATACATTTGTGTTTTATTTCATTTATATTTTATTTTTATTTTTTATTTTTCAAATAAAGATACTATGTTTATCAAGATAGATTTTAAATTATTTAATTTTTTAATTATTGTAAAGTGTAGAGGAAAATAATATCTATACATATATGGATAAGACATAGACATATATGCATATAGATATATTTCCATATTTACTCAGACTCATTCAATCTATAGAAATACAGCGATACCCATGGATATATATATATATAAATAAATATATATATATATGAATAGATTTCTATATATATATATATATATATATATATATATATATATATATATATATATATATATATATATATATATCGGCACACATACATTGTTATATACTTGTATTTACATATATATGCATTTATAGAGATACGGTCTTTCACTCTTACCCTCATGGCAATTATCCGAAACTCATATTAAGATTATAGACACTCATATAATTAATTTCTCATCAAGATTGTCCTTTAACTCTTATATCAGAGGACGGTCATTAATTTAGCGGCCTGTGATACTCATATTATGGAGTAATTAACCCACAAAGAGGAGCACTTGAACATTATAGCTGGCAGGATCCCCACAAAATCCTGATAATAATGATTTGTCAGGGCTTCGGTGTGAGGCGTACTTGCTTGTTCTTCTGCCAAATTAATTTGGGCTCCTCGACATGATTTTACCACATACGACACATCATTCAAGGATATGTGATATTTTGTATCCAATGAGATCCATCCACAGTGGGTCTTGGCATGCATGTTTTTAGAAAGAATGAGCAAACTTTGCTCTTTCACATCATCAACACATTCGGCCACTAACTAAAGCTTCAGAATAAATAGGAGGTGCTCTGTAATAACATAGTCTCCCAGAAGTGAGAAAATTCAGATAATGGATACCTCGATTAAACTTTGCAGTTCCAAAAGGCAAATGGCCTTTGAAGGAGCCATCACTAGAGACCGCCTCAAGCGCATCATGCGTCTTCCCCATACCTTAGTGATTGATGCGGTTGAGAACATCCTGGGCCCGGACTTTCTTACAAATTCAGACAGAACCAGGGCCAACACGGATGTGGCCGCCATGTTTCTTGCTGTGACTGTGAGCTCCACCAAAAATCGTGAGGAAACTAGTGCTCTATGTAAAGAGGTCTTCATTGCCTCTATCTTGGGTGATCTTGAGCAGGTTTTAGTCAATATTGACAACGAGTGGACTATCCCTCGACCGTGGAATTGTGATATTCTCATTTGAAATAATAGGCCGGTTCCTCGTCTCCCTATCATCTCGACGGATGGCGTGCCTGTCTCCGAGGAAAGGCTTGAGGTAATCAACAGAAATGTCAACTTTTTGCTCTTCTTATTTCATGTGAGACACCCTCCAAAACCCACTTGGTTTGAGGACTTCCTCAAAGCCGGGGGTCTGGTTCTGGAGGGTGAGATTGCTTCTTCCTCGCCTTTTGGGTCGGAATGATTTGGATCGGCTTTCTGGCAAGTGCTTGGGTCCATTTTTGAAAATTAGTCAGAATGAATTTGCATGAGATATTATTGTAACTAAAGACTTGGATCATAGTAGATTACTGTTTCTAAGTAAAACAGGGTTTATTTTGCAGTTAACAGAGACCAGGGCATAGATAGCAAGTAACTTTGAATCTTGAAAAACAAACTAAAGTAACATTTAGGACACTAAATTAGTATGATATTATCCTAAAAATTACTGAGACTTTACAGGTATGAAGGAATATCTATTATATAGACATATATCAGCATTTTGTTATGATACCCAGCAATTTGAATAGATACTCTAGATATTTACAAGCATTTGGATGCATGCATCTATTGGTATTTATTCACATTTGTAGTGATCATATCAGAATGAGTAATTTTGATTCATTTTGAATAGTAAATAATGACTGTAGCACTCAAATGCCACCTACTAAAGTTATCTATTTTTTGACATCCCCCTGTCATAGCTTAAGACTGTGGATTATAGGTGGCTAACATGCAAATTTGAATATTCATTTATTCAGTCACCTTCTTTGTTATAAATCTACTGGGTTGGGAGGGTCGGTATGACTGAATCTCCTTTACCAACTCTTGTTGTTGTAGCCTAGATCTTATCCTTTATTAAGGTCAAAATCCAAGAGCATAAACAAGAGTTGGTAGACTGAAGATTATTTGGTTGGTTAGGTCACTGGCCAATCTTGTTCCAGCCTAATCGTAATCAGAATCTCAATTCTGTTTCTTTAATTTCTTTATTTTATGATCTGAAAAGATTGGTTTTCACAGGAAATTGCATGATGGTAAGAGTCTAACTTTACAGATGAATTTTCATATGATATAAATGTTTGGATAACACTAACAAATCTGCCAAGTGTTTGAGATATAACAATGCAGGCCAAACAGGTTATCTCGGGCAATTAAGGAGAGACTATAAATAACCAAAGAACAACTTCTGAGCCAAACCGCCGGAAGCTGAGGAAATGATTAATTGATTATTAAAAACAATACTTTTGGGCTTGTAAGGGAAGGGAAAATAAAAATACCCTCCCACCTGATAACCCTGGCCCGGGGTGATGATGTATTAAATCTGTAACTATTACAAATGATTTGTTGGACTATGGTCCCAGGCAAGGCCGAAGGTTTTCTCGCCTCCACTCTTTCCTACCGGCGCCCGCATGAGTGGAGTATTGTATAATTCCAAAAATGATTAATAAAATTCTTGGCCTCGGCCTCTTATCGAAAAAAAAAAAAAAAAAAGTGTAGAGGAAAATAATATTTATATCAATTTAATCTAGGTCAATCTAATTAAATGCATATAATTAAATATAAATCAATCTAGATATAGTAATTTATTTGATTTTTATATTTTAATAGGTTACAAGGAACATTCACCTAGATCAACCTCTTAAAATTAAACAATGATCAAAAACAACAATCATCAATCATATATATAGTCTTAGAAGATGTGAATAAACTCTCAAAGTTAGAAGATGTCCAAATTAAATGCATTCAATACCTTCAAACATAAGAACATGAAAATCAATTAAAATTATACGTAATATGTCCTTGAAGAAATTCATTTTAATTTAGATTTTTAATTATATAAATTAAAAATAGGTAAAAAAATAAATATAATTGAGACACAACTAATAGAATGTGCAAGGACAAGTGAATTATAAGAAAGGGATAAGTATATAGAAATGTGTATAGCTAGCAAGGGTCCATAACTTTACTCAAAAAATAAGTACATGAAAAATGTTGTGATTATACATTTACCATTATAAAAAGAATATAATTAATTTAATAATAATATTTTGGTTTTTATTATAAAGCAACCAAAACAAGGGGGTTGACCCGAAGACACAAAAAAAAGCACTACCAGCACACACACAGCTGTCTAACAACAGACAGCCAATCCCTACTTTAGTCCTCAAAAAGCGCCTTAAGCAGTAGTAAACCAACATATTGTTTAAACTATTAAAAGTATCAAGATTACCATGGAACCAATCGTTCCAGCGATAAAACTATAACAAAAAGAAAAAGTTTCAACCATTAATCATGTTTTTCAGCACCCATGTGCTTTGAGAGCATAAGCTCGGTCTAGTCTTCTGCCAGGAACAGGAACAGTTCCTTAGTGGTGTCACTTTCCATCCCACCCTATTCAGCCTTTTCCTGGTGGAGCAAGCACAAAGAGGTAGTCGAAGAGTGCATAACTTTGACGGCGAATTTCCCTATTTTGTTGACATAAGACTCCAAATACTCCAGTTTTTTCTTTACACCATTTAATTCATCAGAGATAGCATTGCAACCCATACACTGCACCACCTCTTCCTTCTCCCCACCATCGGCAACAATCTGCCCACCTTCAGAATTCCTTTCGTCCCCCTCAGAGGTATGTGGTGGGGAAGTGTTAGAAAAAGGGGAGGTGTTCTTAATATCCTCCTTGATGGTCTCTGAGTTAGGGACGTTTGTGCCCAGTTTGGAGGAATCTGAGCCCTCCGTAGCCTCCATTTCCTCCTCCCCCTTTTCACTTTCCGCTTTCTTATAGTCATCCTCTTCCTCATTAGCATAGTTCTTTCTCACGACAATTTGCTTCATCCGGGGTTTGTTAGCAAACCTGTGGGACCTTCGCGGGGTAATACCATCCTCCACATCAGACTCGACAAGAAGGATTTTAGGCTCCTTTTTTGGGTTTCTTGGAGGTGGGTTTCGCAGTAGAAGGGTTGCTTTTGTTTTTCACCCCAATTTTGAGGGGGGGGGGGAGGGGCTTGGTCGGGGGATTGACAAGGTGTCATCGGTTTTTTTGATGTCTTTTTGAGGCCTTTTTTAGAACTAGCAGGGGGACCCTAGATGGAGGGGGCAGGTTGGACCGAGATGGGCTTAGGGGGATACAGGGCCCTGTGGAAATTGTATAGCCGAAACATCAGCCCCTGGTGGACGATGGTATAATTACCCTCTTGACTCATGCAGTGGCAAACATCTTTAATAGTAGATTCTAAGGCATGCAGAAGAAAGAACGAAAAATAAATGGTGTCATGGTTGTGAAAGTGATTGAGCAATGGGAAATGGTAATAATAGAAAATGTCATACCTTCCCTTGAGGGTAAAGTATTTCATAATAATTTTGCACACCTAGTCCCACGGGTAAGGTAAGCATTCCCTGTTGAAACCCCCACACATTTTGGTTGGTTCCTCGCACTTTTTGAAGAAGCGGTTCACGATGGTCTTGTCTGCAACCCTGCTTGTTTTCTTCCACTTCCTACCCTTAGTAGAGAGACCTGCAGCCTGGGCGATAACTTCCTCACTGATTTCAAACGAAATGTCCCCCATGACCACTCTCCTGTCATTCCAGTTATTGACAAACTGCATAAAGAAGTTTTCGTCAAACCCCGTCATGGCTTCCACGAACGGGATGATTCCCCCTTCCTTAGCATACATTCAGATGCACGGGTCATTACGAAAATAGCCGTCAATAGTGTCTGGTTTCACCCAGACTAAATCCCCCCCATGATAGCTTCCTCCAGAGTGAAGTTGAGATGCAGTGCAGACCTGAAAAAGGATATGCAGAGGGAAAAACCAGAGCTGGAGATAAGAGAAATCGACCGAGAATCAGCCTTCGCACAATAATTATTTTTAGTGGTGCTTCCCAAGACATGTGTCTGCCAGCTCCGAGCAGCATGCAAATGGACACCTCTTAATTTCTCAACCAACTTGCAAAGATCGTCATTATGGAGAGATCTTAAGTTCTAGTTATGGTAATAAGTGGTGTCCTTGTTGTGAAAAATGATTAAAAGTTGGCGCTTCAATCCTTCGGCGACGCAAAAATCGGTGGCCCACCACATCGACACTAGACGGAGAAGGTGGGGACCACATGAGGCCAGCTTGGCGTAGCCTGCCCAATTTGAATTTAAATTTCCCTCCAGCAGCTTAGCATAGCACCCGGCCCAAAGCGACCCCTTGTAAGAAAGGATATGGCACATCATTGATAGGTAGATGCAATTTGTTCTTTCCTAATAAGGTCCTTCTGCTTGTCAGTAAGAGAGTGTAGGTGTCTCCAGCACCTCGTACCTTTTATCACTAGGCCCGTCGCAGCCAAAGAGTCTGTAAACGCGTTTCCCTCTCTGTAGATGTGTTGAATTTGAAATTCCTCAAGTCAAACTATCATGGACCAGATGTCCTTGATGACGTTGTTGATCATCCAGCTAACCCCTGAAACTACTTTAGTTGCCTCAATAATGAGCTTAGAGTCCCCTTCAATGATCAGTCTTTTAGCATTGATACCGAGAGCTAGCTTAAGCCCCCAAAAGAGAGCAAGGGCTTCATCCATGTTGCTCGAGACAGAGTCAAAATTTCCCACATAGGCCAGAACCAGGTTGTCCATGTTGTCCCTGATAATTCCACCTCTTGTCGCAAAACCACTGCGAGCAGCACCGTCAAAATTAAGTTTGAGCCATGGGGGGGAGGTGTTGACCATCTGGTATTAAGCCTCTCCATTTTTTTTGAATTGTCATATCGAAGGAAGTTGTCTGGCAGATTCCATGTTCTAGTCCAATTGCGGTCCAAAACCATAGGGGCAGATTGCGGAGTTTTCCATTTGCAGATCAGGGCGTTCTCCCTAAGGAGCTTCTCAGTTATGTAAGCCATTGTGTCAACCAAGTTGTTGGTATCACAGAAGATCCAATTATTCCTTTCCTCCCAGATATGCCAACAGATGTGGGGAGGTATGAGTCTCCAAAAATATCTGCTCGGCGGGTGAGCGGAGGGGCACTTCCAGTTGCTGATAAACTGTTGCAAGTCTTCTAAGAAGGTCCAAGCCAAATTAATTTTTTGTAAAATTTTGTGCCAGACCATAGAAGCGAAGGGGCAATGGATAAAAAGGTGATTTATGCTTTCCTCTACACAATTACACATGACACACTTATTGGCTAGAAGAAATCCCCTCCTTTAATAGTAAGGATCTTCCCATGAAGGATCGTTCACCAGAAGAAGTTAACTTTAGGGATGAGCTGAGAGTTCCAAACTTCTCTCCAGCTATAGCAATCATTCATGGGGGGAAACAAGAGGTTGTAGGTTGATTTAAAACTGAAAGTCCCTGAGGGGTTCACAGCCCAAACAAGTTTATCAGTGTGAGTGAAACAGGGGATCTTGATCCTCTCAAGAAGGGATTGTAACTCTCCAGCCAAAAGCACCCACTGGGGGTTGTTTCTCAAACCATTAATGAGCCTTAACCAGCAGCATGAGGGAGAGATGTAGTTTATCACAAGAGAGCCTAACGAGTCCTTGAGAGTGTCCATGAGACAATTGAAACAAGAGGAGGCTAGGGGTTTGTTGCCAATCCAGTTGTCCTCCCATAATCTGATCTTCTCACCATTGCCAACTTGCCACTATAGACCCTGTTTGAGAAGCTTCATGTTCTTTACAATGGTGTTCCATATCTTAGACCCTGGAGGGAGCTCATTGGAAGAAAGGATGGAGTAGAAGGGGGTGTGATTGAAGTACTTGGCCCTCATAATATTGCTCTAGTCAGTTTTGTCCTTCATAAGGTTCCATCCAATTTTAGTCAACAAGGCATTATTCAGATCAAAAAAATTTCTAATCCCTAGGCCTCCCATGCACTTAGGTTTGCACACCATCTCCCAATTGAATAAGCTGATTCAGGCCTTTTCCTCCAACCCCGTCCACAGAAAACTTCTTTGGATTTTCTCGAGTTTCTCAGCCATAGCAATGGAAATCTTGAAAAGAGAAAGAAAGTAGATTGGGACACCTTGAAGAGAGGTTGAAAGAAGCTCGAGTTTACCCGCACTACTCAGAGTGTTTCTGGTCCAGCCAGCAAGTTTCTTCTGCATTCTTTCTAAGATTGATTCCCAAAATTGGGAGGTGACCTCCTTAATAGTGAGGGGGAGACCCAAGTAGGAATTAGGGAGATCAGCAGCACAACACCCAAGGATTTGCAATAGTTTACCCTAGAGGTTTCTATCCATGTTGAAAAAGTAAATTTTTCTCTTGCAATAGTTGATAAGTTGACCAAAGGCAAGGGCATACTCATCCAGCAGATGTTTCCATTCTTTAGATTCTATCACAGACGATTGGTCGAAAAGGAAGGTGTCATCAACAAATTACTGCAAAACCACAGGAGGAAGGGTGGAAGCAGCTTTCACCCCCGAGATTCTTCTGGTCCTGATTAAATTAGAGAGATTCCTACTCAAGACTTCTGCTACCATAATGAACAAGTAAGGTGAGAGAGGGTCCCCCCTGCCTTAGCCCCTTCCCAGCCTTAAAGAAACCCCAAGGCGTGTCGTTAACAATCACCTAATAGTGAACACTTTCCACCACCACCCTCATAATATTGATGAATCTTTCCTAGAAACCATCTTAGAAAGGACCACATACAGGAACTTCCAATTAACTTTATCATAAGCCTTAGAGATGTCAAGTTTGAGAGCCATACCTGGGTTGGGACTTCTCTCCATCGAGTGGATGACCTCATGGGTAGTAAAGATTGCATCAAGAATTTGCCTACCCAGAACAAACCTCTTTGAGAGGGGTTGATGCACTTATTAAGAAGGGGTTTAATTTTGTTGACAACAACTTTATAGAAAAATGTATAGACCGAGTTACACAAGTTGATGGGCCGATAGTCAGTCATGAGCTTTGGGTCAGGAACTTTGGGTACCAAAACAATGAAAGTGTTATTCAATTTCTTCAGGAGGTTTCCAATGTGTATGAAGTCCCTGGTAGCTTTAGTTGGATCATACTTCATTGTTTCCCAGAAGACCTGAAAAAAAGCAGGGGGAAGCCATCAGGTCCAGGGGCCTTAAAGGCAGCCATAGCAAAAACTGCTTCTTTAACTTCTTCTTCAAACAGTCGGCTCATCAGCAACTCATTATCAACCTCATTCAGGACTTGAGGGATGAGATTGAGGAGCCTTTCGCTGACCTCGGTAGGTTCACTGGCCCTATCATTCGTGTAGGCATTAGTAAAGTAAAGGGAAACTCATTGACCAATTTCATTATTCCCCAATTGAATGTAGTTTCTAATCTACTAATTGTTTTCTGGAAAAAAAAAAATCTATTTGACAAAAATTTGAAATTTCAATGCAGTAGTACAAAAATTTCAAGAAAAAGATAAGAAGTAGGTGTATGTCTGACCACCCTAACCACAATCAAATCATAATATTTTTAATATAAGTAGTAGACTCATGTCCAAATGTGCCACATGTTTTTTTGTAATTTTTTTAAAGTAAATAATTAATTATGATTTTTTTACTCAAACTTTACAGAAATTGAAAAACTCGTATGTATGACCACCTTAACTTGGTCTAAACTCTATGAAAATCAAATTTATTTATTTTTATGCTATAGTAGGCGAAGCATGGAATATGACGCATATTCCGGATTCAAAAAATGTGATACAGTTTGAAAGTTATGGATGTTTTTCAATCAGCCTATCAATCAGGACAGCATTCAATTAGAAAATAAATAATAATTATTTATTAAAGTCAAAATAAGGAAAACCTTACATTGTTGGAAATCTGAAAATGTCCTTAAAAAACTCTTTTCGTTTCATCAATTTCAGCAAAAAAAAAGTCATCAACCACCGAAGCAAAGTCTGGAAAAACAAGGAACACTCAAAAACACGTTTTTTCTGTTGACTTTCCAGGTTTGGCGTTTCCTAGCCAAATCCCAATGCAATCCCGACCCAAATACCAAGATTTCATTTTTTTGTCAGACGAATCGAGTATCGAATTAAAATCGGATATCCGATACTAATCCGATATCCAATTTGTATAATTTTTTATTATGAATAAAATTGATAATATTTAGTATGTTACTATATATTGTATAGTATTAATATATTAATATATAATATATACAAATATATATATATCAAAATATATAAATATATATATTAAAATATATTAATAATATATATTATTAATATTTTTATTAATATATTAATTAAAAAAGATATCGGATATTGGATAGCATCCGATATTCGGTACCTTGTTTGGGATAGAGAGAGAGAGAGAGAGAGAGAGAGAGAGTCTTGGGAAGAGTAAGAGTATAGATGTCCTAAGGGGTCATATGGTATCCTAAGGGGTCATATGGTGTCGTTAGGGGTCATATGGGGTCCTAAGGGGACACGCATGTGTTAGAACACCATATGACCCCTTAGGACACCATATGACTAATTAGGACATCACATTGTTGTTAGGGGTCATATGGTGTCGTAAGTGGTCATATGATCTTCTAAGGGGTCACATGGTGTCATTAGGGGTCATATGGGGTCCTAAGGGGCAACGCATGTGTTATAACACCATATGACCCATTAGGACACCATATGGACATCATATGGTCCTAAGTGGTCATATGGTGTCCAGAGGGGCCATATGGTGTCCTAAGGAGTCATATAGTGTCGTTAGGGGTCATATGGTGTCCTAAGGGCCCACACATGTTAGAACAGCATATGACCCCTTAGGACACCATATGACCCATTAGGACGTCATATTGTCCAAAGGGGTCATATGGTTTCATAAGGGGTTATGTCATGTACTAGGATGTCAAAAGAAGTCATATGGTGTCTGTATATGGTGAAAATGGATAACAATAATAACAATATTGAAAGGCTAAATGAATTCAACCACAAAACCCTAGCCTAACAACAATAAAGATCCACCATAACATATGAAGATTACCTAAGACAATGCAAATCAAACGAAATCACAAAGATTATACCATCACATGTCCAATAGGGTTTGAATCTCCATTCTTCCTATCTCCATTGATCTTGCTTGATATAATTGCTCTCAGATTTTATGTGCACAAGAGCTCAACAAAGAACGGAATGTGGTTGCAAGTAGGATCGTAGTGTAGTCAATTGCATAAATTGATTAGAATGATTGATTAGGATGCATAGAATGATTAGGGTTTGATAATGAAGGAAGCATCTCCTTATATAGAAGACACTATATGAAATTGAGGGATAAGATTGAGAGGTGTAAAAGGAGGTCGGCTATGATTAGAGGGTAGGTAAAAGAAATAATAAAATAATGGAAGGGGTAGGTAGCGTATGAATTAAGAGATGAATGACATGTGTCATGGGTAGAAAAGGTTAATGAATTAATTAAATAAATAAAGATTTATTTAATTAATAGAAGAAGTGGGATCAATTAAATAAATAAGATATTTATTTAATTTAAGAAAAGGGTAATTTAAATAAATAAATGTATTTATTTAAATAAGAAATAAGGCTAGAAGAGGATAAATGAATTAATTAAATAAATAATTTTTATTTAATTAATAGAAGAATTAAGCTTAGATAATTAAATAAATAGAATATTTATTTAATTAGACTGGACAATTTTAGGTGTCTACAGTGTCCTAAGGGGTCATATGGTCTCCTAAGGGGTCATCTAATATCGTTAGGGGTCATATGGGGTCCTAAGGGCCCATGTATTAGAACATCATATGACCCCTTAGGACACCATATGACTCATTAGGACATGTCATATTGTCCTAAAGGGTCATATGGTGTCATAAGAGGTCATGTCGGGTACTAGGATGTTGAAAGGGGTCATACGGTGCCCTATGGGGTCATGTGGTGTTGTTATGAGTCATATGGGGTCATAAGGGCCCAAAAATGTGTTAGAACATAAAATGACCCCTTAGGACACCATATGACCCCTAACGACACCATATGACCCATTAGGACATGCCATATTGTCATAAGGGGTCATACGGTGTCATAAGGGATCATGTCATGTACTAGGATGTTAAAAGGGGTCATATGGTGTCGTTAGGGGTCATATAGGGTCCTAAGAGGCGACACATGTGTTAGAACATAATGTGACCCCTCAGGACACCATATGGACATCATATGGTCCTAAGGGGTCATCTGGTGTCCTGAGGAGCTATATGGTGTCCTAAGAGGTCATATGGTGTCGTTAGGGATCATATGGGATCCCAAGGGCCCACACATGTGTTATAACACCATATTAGTTCATCATATTGTCCTATGGGGTCATATCGTGTCATAAGGGGTCATGTCATGTACTAGGATGTTAAAAGGGGTCATATGGTGTCATTAGGGGTCATATGGGGTCATGAGAGCCCACACATGCATTAGAATACCTTATGACTCCTTAGGAAACCATATGACCCCTAACAACACTATATGACCCTTTAAGACATGTCATATTGTCCTAAGGGGTCATGTTGTGTACTAGGATGTTAAAAGGGGTCATATGGGTTCCTAAGGGCCCATACATGTGTTAGAAGACCATATGACCCCTAACGATACCATATGACCCATTAGAACATGTCATATTGTCCTAAGGGGTCATATGGTGTCATAAGGAGTCATGTTGTGTACTAGGATATTGAAAGGGGTCATATGGTATCCTATGGGGTCATATGGTGTCATTAGCGGTCCTATGGGGTCCTAAGGGCCCACACATGTGTTAGGACACCATATGACCTCTAACAACACCATATCACTCATTGTGACATGTCATATTGTCCTAAGGGGTCATATGGTGTCATAAGGGGTCATATGGTGTCTTAAGGGGTCATACGATGTTGTTACAGGTCATATGGGGTCCTAAGGGGTGACACATGTATTAGAACACCATGTCACCCCTCAAGACACCATATGGACATCATATGGTCCTAAGGGGTCATATGGTGTCCCGAGGGGTCATGTGGTATCCTAAGGGATCATATGATGGCATTAGGGGTCATATGGGGTCTTAAGGGCCCACGCATGTGTTAGAACACTATTGACCCCTTAGGACACCATATGATCCATTACGACATCATATTGTCCTAAGGGGTCATATTGTGTCATAAGGGGCCATGTCATGTACTAGGATGTTAAAAGGGGTCATATGGTGTCGTTAGGGTTCATATGGGGTCCTAAGGGGCGACACATATGTTAGAACACCATGTGACCCCTCAGGACACCATATGGACATCATATTTCCCTAAGGGGTCATATGGTGTCCTAAGGGGCCATATGGTGTCGTTAGCGGTCATGTCATTTACTAAGATGTTAAAATGGGTCATATGGTGTCCTATGGGGTCATATGGTGTTGTTAGAGGTCATATGGGGTCCTAACGACCCACACATCTATTAGAACACCATATGACCCCTTAGAAAACCATATGGCCCCTTTGGACACCATATGACCCCTTTGGACACCAAATTACCCCTAACAACACCATATGACCCATAATATCCTCTCTCTCTCTCTCTCTCTCTCTCTCTCTCTCTCTCTCTCTCTCTCTCTCTCTCTCTCTCTCTCTCTCTCTCTCTCTCTCTCTCTCTCTCTCTCTCTCTCTCTCTCTCTCTCTCTATATATATATATATATATATATATATATATATATATATATATATATATATATATATATATCTGTGTGTGTGTGTGTGTGTCACTATCCCTCTCCCTATCTCCCTCTTATCTCTCTCACTTTTCCTATATGTAAAGAAATCGGATATTAGATATATATCTGATATCTGATTCCTCTGCATTTGGGCGCCAATGTTCAAATATTGGGCACCAACGAAAATTTTGGGGAAAATATGAAAAATATGTATAGATATCGGATATCCAATTCAAATCGTATATCCGATATGTGGACCACACAAAATAGGATTGTGTGTCATTTTGTGCATTTCATCGGTCCCTACATTCATGTTGCAGGCAACAAACAAGGGTTTTCAAACATATTGTGACAAAATTCATCTTTTTTAGATTCTTCTAGATAACTATGTCATTGGCAATCATTTTAGAGCATCTTTGTGGAGGTATAATGGGGAGCAACAGACGTCAAAATCATAAACATAAAAGAAATCTTTCAAATGAACAAATTGAAGTATATAGACAAAGAGATAGAGAAGGTCATGGCGGGAGAAGACAAGGTATGCCAAATATTGGTGAAGCTTTTTCAAATGTTACTTCAAGTGAAGAGGAAATTAAATTTGAAAATATTGAGCAAGTTATTGAAAATGAAAATGAAAAATGTAGATTTTCATATTGGAAATGTTGAACATGATATTCAAATTGGGAATGACAATGTTGAAATAGATATTGAAAATTTTCAACATGATATTGAATTTAGGAATGAAAATGTGCGAAGCGAAAGTGAAAATGTGGGAATTGACAATGAAGGTAAAAAATTGGGTATTGACATTGAAGGTGAAAATTTTGGAATTGGCATTGGAGGTGAAAATTTGGGAAATTTTGACATTGAAAGTGGAATTGTTCAACCAAGTGAACATTATGTAACACCGAATTACATGAGAAATGAAGACCCTCTCATGGATGAAAGACAATTTCCAAATCCAGCACCTTCAAGAACCCCAAAATGGTTACTTGAAATTTATGAGAACATTATTGACAACCTTGAAGGCAAGAGGTCAACACGAACCGTTCGATTGTGGGCTACACAAATTTTTAACCAATATTTTAGCAATAAGACATTGACTGATCAATGCCAAATTTTTGTTCAATTGCTAAAGATGCAAAAGATGAGACCATTGCTAGCCAAATTGAAGATTCGTACGAACAAGAAGATGGAGAAAAATGCTATTATTCTCAAAAATCTTTTTAATGCTCTCAATTCTATTGGAAATAATATCAAAGAAAAATATAAGAGAGTCACTTGAAGAGTGATTACAACCTCCTTAGTGAGCCATCTTTTGAGGAAGGCTCTCTTTATGAGACAAACTTGTGTTGATTTGAACATAAATCGTAAAAATTTCGATAGAGAACTTGCAAGAAGAGAAAGACTCGATGATCCTCTTCAAGATGATACATGGGTTTTTGGTGGGAGGCTTCCATGTGTTGATAAGAAGTTGACCGACAATGTGAAGGAGAAAACTCAACAATTTTGGCACTCTAATTCTAGAGTATCACCCAATGTAAAGGATGTTTAAAGGTTAAGGATTGGCAATCAAAATTGCACACAGCGTCCTAAACATTTCTTGAAATCAAGCCAAATAATGTTGTACAAAAAAATTTGTGAAACACATCCAACTTTGCAAATATCGCCAAGGGCCTTTGAATCTTTGAAATCATTTTATTGTGTACCTCTTAAGATTCGTAATACTTGTTGCAAAAACCATGTGGAGTTTTCAATGTACCATGAAATCTTATGCTATATTCATTCTACGAAGCATACTAATGATATGTTGTAGGAGTGCGATGCAATGCAATCATCAAGAGACTTGCTAAATCTATTTTTATGTCCTAGAGATGATGGTTGTTTTTCTAAAGAAATAATTATTTAAATGAGAAGTTTGTTGAGCAAATAAAATACGAGACAATGAAATATACTTTGAAGAGTGGAGGTGAAGGTTCTAGATACGAATTGGTCTCGAGAGAAGTCAGAGTTGCTAATTTTATTTTAGATTAAGGAAAATATTTTCTACAAGTATGCAAGGCATAACCATAGGTCTCATTGGTTGGATTGGCAATTAAAGATGTGTAAGAACTATTTACCGATTGACACTGTTATATCGGTGGTCGATTTTGCAAAAAACTATACATTGGAACCACAAAATGAGGTACAGGCTCAATAGTACAATTCAATTTAGATTATTATTTTTGTTCACATAACAAATAGACATGCCCCTGATAGTACAAAAGAGGACAAGAAGATAATCAAGGAGTATCATTTTTATATGAGTGATGATAGATCTCACTCCTCCAAGTATGTGCAACATTGTTTCGAGAATTTTTTTGAGTTCTTGAAAGAGAAAGGTATTGCAATAGACTGACATCTCATATGGTCAGATAATTGCACGAGTCAATTCAATAAATCTCATATATTTTATTGGTTAAGTAGAATGCATGTAGAGAGGCGTGTACCTCATATTTGCAGTTTTTTTTAAGCAAGGCATGGGAAGGTGGAGCATGGTGGAGCAGGTACATGTTTGAAGAGAGCTCTAGCTAAGGAGAAATTGAGGATTTCAGGTGCAAAATTATTTGATGCATGTTTTATTGTTGATTGGTGTAGTTCAGCAATGTCAATGGGAAGGACACTTGATTCAGCAATGCGCAAATTCTTTTGGTTGGTTGAGTAGGGCACAATGGGAGACAGATTGGATTGTCAAAAAATTAACGACTATTCAAAGATGCATTCATTTTGCAGCTCAAATGCAAGTACATGGACCATTTGGACATAAGAATTGGCTTGCTTTTGTGAGAGTTGTGTTCAGTGTGACTGGGATCAGTGCGAGTCAAGTGAGTGGGTTGATATGTGGGTTCCATAATACCTAACTCTTTTATCTCAAACAATATCCATGTCAAATGATGAAATGGAAAGTTCAGTTGAGTATGATCATTTTTCAGATCTTCTACAGCCAGGACATGTTTTAGCAGTGGTTACACCGCAGGGGAATTAAGAGATCAGACTACTGGTTGGCACGATGTGTATAGGGAAAGCATAAGCTAACACAATCGATGACAGATGATGATGATTTCATGTATCTTACAAGTTTAGTTGTTGTTGCAGGAACTTGGTTGTGAACATACAAGATTAGAAAGAATGGCATCCCTGCATTTGAAGACTACGAGAGACAGAAAACCATTCTCATGTATTCGCACATTATTATATCTACAAATGTCAAGTTTTTAAAGCATCAAGCAAGATAGAAGACAAAAGAACTACAAACAGTGAGTAGTGTTGAGCATGAAGCAATATTGGATACTCTTAAGCAAAGATATGACCCTTCAGGCACACTTGAGTAGCAGGTCTTTATTATCTCTTAATTTTTTATCATGCAATTCATTTCAAGTAATGTTCATCAAACCTTTATGTTAAATTTTTTTATGTGTAGATTAACAATTCTTTAAAATACAAGTATTTTTTATGAACAATACTATTGCATCACGATTTTTGTATCAACATAGTGAGTACACTCGATATAATTCACAAGGATGTATCTTCACGACCTATAATCCAACCTCTATGTTTACTATCATGCAATTCATTTCAAATAATGATCATAAAACCTTTATGTTCATGTTTTTTATGTGTAGATTAACAATTCTTTAAAATGCAAGTCTTTTTGATGATATACAATACTATTGCATCACGATTTTTGCATCAATGTTGTGGGTACACTCCATATAATTCGTAAGGATGTATCTTCACAACGTATAATCCCACCTCTTTGTTTATTATCATGCAGTTCATTTCAAATAATGATCATAAAACCTTTATTTTCATGTTTTTTATGTGTAGATTAACAATTCTTAAAAATGCGGGTCTTTTTTATGATATGCAATACTATTGTGTGATACATTTTGCATAAATGTTGTGGGTACACTCTATATAATTTGAAAGGACCTATCACCATGGTATATAATCCCACCTCTCTGTTTATTATCATGTTTTTTTATGTGTAGATTAATAATTCTTAAAAATGTAGGTCTTTTTTATGTTGTTCGCATTACTTATGATGGTCTTCATTTATATATAGGCATTGCTCTGCGTAAGCTTGGTGTTTAGGACATGAGGATATTAGATGCACATGAAGTGGGATGTTGTATTTGTATAAGAGTACATTGATGTAACTTTGTTATGTTGATATACGATATATTTGTACATGAGTACAAACATATACAATGTATTTGCAATTTTGCACATGAGCACATTGGTATAGATGTATTGACAATATATAATGTATTTGTACATGAGTACAAATATATACAATATATTTGCACTTGAGCACATTGGTATAGTTGTATTGATGATATATAATGTATTTGTACATGAGTACATTGGTGTAGTTGTATTGATGATATACAATGTATTTGTACATGAGTACACTAGTTTAGTTGTATTGATGATATACAATGTATTTGTACATGAGTGCATTGGTATAGTTGTATTGATTATGATAAAAAAAATGATACATATACTAACAAATCTTATGTGTATGGCCCACTTATGTATGTTCATGGATGTCACATGTAAGTCTAATGGTAATTATGTGTGTAGAATATATGCAAATATTGATGATCATGATCATTACAGCTTCCCTAAATTCATTACAACTTAATATAGGATTCTTAGTCTATATTTATCCTTGTCATCCTCACTATCATTTAATATAGGCTCGTTTGACAATTTTTCTCACTTAGGGCGCTCAAGGGACGGCGGTGGTAGGGTATGGCCATGAGTGTTCAACCAAGTAGGGAGGCAAAACAGGATCATGCTTAAGGTAAGAATACCTAACTTGACGTGTCGGAACCGACAGTTCGTGCCCATGACAAGCAGAATGAGAATTTGACTCCATGGCAACTTTTCATAGAATGCATCTGACAATTTTTTCATCAACAGAAAAATCACTACCCTACAAAAACTGCTCTGAATATTGAAATTCTAAAATAGGCTATTGTAGGTGACCCTCACGTGACCCTTTAGGTTCAAACTAATCATTTGCAAGTGCCATGGATTCTTAGATACAACCTTTCAAAGTTTGACATTTTTTTGAACTTATTGCGCTTAATGGACGACACTTGTAGGGTATGGCCCTGAGCGTTTGACCAAGTAGGGGGGGGGAATAGGAGCATGCCTCAGGTAAGAATGCCAAACTGAATGTGTTGGAACTAATGTTTCGCACCCACGACAAGCAGAATGAGAATTTGGCTCCATGGCAACTTTTCATTGAATGCATCCGACGATTTTTCCGTCAACTAAAAAATCACTACCCTATGAAAATTGCTCTGAATTTTGAAAATCTGAGACAAGTTATTTTAGGTAGCCCTCATGTGACCCTATAGATTCAAATGGATCATTTGCAAGTGCCCCAGATTCCAAGATATAGCCTTTCAAATTTTGACAATTTTTCACACTTAGGGCGCTAAAGGGACAATGTCGATAGGGTATGACCCTAAGTGTTCGACTGAGTGGGGGAAAATAGGAGCATGCCTAGGGTAATAATGCCTAACTAGACATGTTGGAATCGACGGTTCATTCCCATGATGAGTAGAATGAGAATTTGGCTTTATCGCAACTTTTCATTGAATGCATCTGACGAATTTTTTGTCAACTGAAAAATTGCTGACCTACGAAAATCCCTCTGAATATTGAAAATATTAGACAAGCTATTTTAGGTGGCCCTCACATGACCCTATTGGTTCAGATGGATCATTCGCAAGTGCCAAGGATTCTGAGATATGGCCTTTCAAATTTTGACATTTTTTCTCACTTAGGGTGCTCAAGGGACAATGGGGTTAGGACACTTCCCTGAGCATTCGACCGAGTGGGGGGGGGAAGAGAATGCCTAGGGTAAGAATGCATGACCTAACATGTTGGAACCGACAATTCATGCCCATGACGAGCAACATGAGAATTTGGTTGTGACAACTTTTCATTGAATGCATCTGACAATTTTGTTGTCAATTGAAAAATTGCTTCCCTACGAAAACCACTCTGAATCTTGAAAATACAAGACAGGCTATTGTAGGTAGCCCTCATATGACCCTATAGGTTCAAATGGATCAATCGAAGGTTCCATAGATTCCGAGATACAACCTGTCAAATTTTGATAATTTTTTGCACTTAGGGCGCTCAAGGGACAACGTCGGTAGGGTATGGCCCTAAGCATTGGACCGAGTAGGGGGGGGAAATAGGAGCACACCTAGGGTAAGAATGACTAACTAGACATGTTGGAACCGACAGTTTGTGCCCACGAAAAGCAAAACTAGAATTTGGCTTTGTGGTAACTTTTCATTAAATGCATCTAACGATTTTTCGTCAACTAAAAAAATCCTACCCTACGAAAACCGCTATGAATCTTGAAAATTCGAGAGAGGCTATTGTAGGTGGCCCCCATGTGACCCTTTAGGTTCAAATGGATCAATCATAGGTGCTAAGGATTCTGAGATACAACCTATCAAATTTTGATAATTTTTTGCACTTAGGGTGCTCAAGAGACGATACTAGTAGGGTATGGCCCTGAGCGTTCAACTGAGTGGGGGGGGGAAAGCAAGAGCATTCCTGGAGTAAAAATGCCTAACTGGACATGTTGGAACCAATGGTACAATGCATTATGAAGCACAATATGCCTACGTCCAATGGGAGGTGGAGATATTTTGTATGTGATAATAAAAGAAATGAAGGTAACATTTGTATCTTTCAGTAGCTGAATGACAATCAAAACAAGTTTATGTTTAGAGTTCATATATTCAAGTTTTAAATTTAACGAGAAACATGTGGAAACCTTTGTTGTGTATTCTTGAGAAGTTTTCTCGAATAATGTGTTGTCATTGATGTCAACATATTCCTTTGTGTGTTGCAGTGTTGCATTCAAATTAAATGAGTTGGTTTGGCCAGTGTGTTGCAGATGAGTTGTTGTGGATTAAAGGGTCTTGAGATAAGTATCTCTAGTTGATTCAACTATAGTTTTAGCAGTCCGCATAGAGATTTGATGGAGTTATGAGATCCAGTATTACAGTTGGTTTCTCAATTGTTTATCTTGATCAGTGTTCTAGATTTTGCTTTGCATTGCTCCACATTGTTATATCTTGGTTTGAAGATTTGGTAGAGTGTTTGGGATGTTTTGGTGTGTCCTCAATTCAAATGGTTCATGATTTGGAGGTCTGCAAGTGAATCTTTCAATTTGACACTCATTTATGTTAGTGTTCTTGAGGTTCAGTATAATGATGATGAAGATTTTAGTAAGTGGTGATGTTGCAGTTGTTTCTATGGTAATTCATGATGCTTGTGGATGTTTCTAGATTGTGTTTTATCCATGTTGATGGTCTGCATTGATCGTTGTGCGCAATATTGATGATTTTCCTTGATCCGGCGATTTTCTTCATGTTCTTGGCCAACATGATGATTGTAGCATGTTGTGGATGTTCGAGGCATAATTCTTGGAAGTGTTTCTTATTCAAGGTATTGATTTAGGTCCATACTATGTCTTAGCCAACATTGTTTTGGTTTGCATGTAATATTGTAGTGTGTATGGTTATAGCTTTATAATTTATGATGTGTGTTAAGTCGACCTTGAAAGATAGTTTGATGATTTGTATAAATATATGTAATAATCACATGAGAGATGTATTTGCAAGTGTATCTGAATGTGTGTGATCGAATAAGTGTGTGAACAAATGTTTTGTTCTTTCAAAAGTGTGAACAAGTGTGGTAGAGTGGATCAGATTATGTGCTTAACCAAAACTGTAACCAGGAACAAGAAGATGTTATTCTATTAGTTGATCATGATCTTTTGAATGTAATCTGAATGATTTTGTAAGAGAGTGGGTCTTCCCAAGGGTTGTAGCCCTTCTTGTTATCTGTTTTGAGCAGTGAACTCTATGCAGTGTGCATGAATGAATGTGCATTCCCTATTGTAGTATTTCATATACTTCTAACAGGGTATCATCTCATTATGGGTAGGTTCCCACCATGGTTTTTCCCTTGATCGGGTTTTCCGAGTCAAAAATCTTGGTGTTATGTGTGTTATTGATGTGGTGTTGATTTATGCTTTCATTGTTAATTACCAGATCTGAAATTGTGTTTGAGGTAAGTAGATTTTTTGAGAAAACAGATTCACCCCCCCCCCCTCTCAGTTTTTTGCCTTGTTGCCAGCAACCTCTTCACAGTATCTCCCTACAAAGATAGCTTTAATGATGGGGGATTTTTGTTGTATGTAACCAATTGATTATGAAAAAATTGCATTACGTTGTAGAAGATTTTTTGCTACTTTTCATTTGTCATTACTAAGTGTATACACTCAAAAATGGTCTGGAGATAATTGATTATATACACAATTATTTAATTAATGACCCTTCCCTAATTGATTAAATACAAAAGTGATTTAATTAATTCCCCTTTTATTCTACTTATAAATAAATCTATGTATTTAAGTTCAATTCAATAATCCCCCTTGATTAGTTAATCTAAATTAATTAATTCCCCCTATCAAATTCAATTCTTCTAATCCTATAATTAAATAAAACAAATTAAATCAATTTGTTGAAGTTAATTATCCATTTTCCAATTTACTTGAATTTCTAAAATCAAATGAGCAGATGGCTCCTACATCTAACTACCTAGCCTAACCACCCTCTAACCTAACCCATTCCATTTGACCCTGGGTCTAACAAACCCTATCCTTCCTAACTTTCACATTCTAACCACTTTCCAACCCATTTGGAGTGTACACACCCCTTTGAGGACACACGGCACGTTGGCCACATGTCTTCTTCCCTTGGACACTTTCCCTCTCATGAGCAAGATTATTGCCACTTGTCACCACGGAGATGACATGTATCCCTCCCTCCAACCTCTTCTCCAACTTCCTCAATCCAGACCTTTGATATCTCCAGATTGAATCCTGACTGTCGATTCCTTTCACCTCATCCTTGGCCTAGGAATTCCTATAAATACCCCTCATTTTGGAGCAATAATGATCTCTTGCATTCTATCTCTTTTTGCATTGTTACTATAGTTAATTGACGTTTATTTATTTTGATCATTTAGAGCATTTTAGCATAATTAGAGCTTCATAATCATAATCTTTCATTATCATAATCATGTAGCTACTCAACTTTTGAGTTGTCACTTTGAGGGTTACTTGCTTGTTGCTGAGAGCCACCTACACACCTTCAAGGTTCTTGAGATTAGAGGAGGATGGAACACTTCAGAGGAGGCTAAGAGTTTGCAGTTGTTTTAGTTTTTATCTGCTTCCTATTTACATATTGTTTCATCTATGTGTTTGTTATTAATGATTGACACTATTTTTAACCACACTAATTATCTATGTTTTCATTAATAATAATACCAATATGGTCATTAAATTTGGTGAAGTTGCCAAAGGCAACCAAATTTAACACTTAATATTTAGATGGAACAAATTATATTGAATCTCAAGATTATCGAAATAATATTCTATTGTTCATTATTTAACCATTGTTAATTATTGGATTGAAGGTTAAAGTTTAAAAGAATGAATATGCACATGAGGAACAAGTTATATTGAATCTCAACTTCTATATATCAAAATGTCGAATAATTTCAAGTGTATGTCCATATACAAATATGGCATAAACGCCAACTCAAACAAAATGTATGTCCATATACAAAATATACATGCCAACTAGACATGTAAGTATCCCAAAATGTTCTATCACATCCTAAACTACTGATGGATCATCAAAATCAATCATCTTCGCAGTACTCCTTGACTCTGAAGAATCATGCACAAGAAAAATCAAACTACAATTGAGATTAGTTATATTATATAATTTACATTCGAAAAGTTAACATAAAAATAAATATACATTGAACTATAATTGAACTCTAAAATTGAATTATTGATTACCTCATCTCCACGTTTTCTCTTAAGCTAGGGAGGAGTCATGGAATATGTCTTGGTTGGAGCAGGGATGTTATCAAGATTCTCATAGACAACCTATATATATTCACAAACATAACATTGATACAAGTTAGCATATAATTATCAATGATAAGAACAAATTATATCTTCTAAACACAAAAAAAAATAAACACATGTAACTAAGGCATCTCTTCTGCTCCTTCAGGTATTATTGGTGTAGTCAACAAGGATGTGAAGCCAACAATTCTCTGTACATAAAGATGACAAGTATGTGAAACTATCAATCTATGTAGACATGTATAATCATTATAAGTTATTTAAACTCTTTGTTGGTGTAAATAAATATTCATTTTGGATATTATTACACTTACTTAAGTTAACTTAGTTTGGATTTGAGACACTTAGGGAAGTGTGCACATAGGGATAGAGCTTGTAGGAGAAATTCCACCTTTTGTGGTCTTATTTTGCTGTTACACTCCACATTCGGTGGGTCATCCACCTCTTGTGGAATATTATATTATTTCTCCTACCTACCCTTAGTATTTCTTACCTACCCTTGTTTCTCATTGAGCCACGTGTCATATTTGTGTGCTCATACATCCATATGGCCTTGCCTATATAAGTAGGCCTATATTCATTGTATTGGTTAATCCAGTTGATCATTTGCATATTGATGAGAATACAGTTTGTTCTTGTCATTCTATTGTCTCTTTTATGCTTTTCATTGTGCCCTTGATCTTGGCAAAATCCTACATGGTATTAGAGCTATTGGGGCTTCATTGATTGGTTTTTGGAGACATCGTAGAAGGCTTCTATTTTCGGATTTGGGGATCTTCATTTTTTGGGGGTGTCATACAGCAATTTGGACATCACCGTTGAATCCGGGAGGCCGTTTCCATAAATTTCGACTATAAAGTCGACCTATTTTGGTGAGAAATTTTTTTTCCCCATTTTGGCTATTATGAAAAAAAATTTCAAAAAAAAATTATTTTTCGAAAAAAAAAAAAAAATCGAAAAATCAAAAAAAGCGATCAAAAAAAAAATATTTTTTGTCGCTGGTTTTTTGGGGGTCCGCAGACCCCCCCGTACCCTGCGTGTGCCATAGGTCACAGGCATACCAGTTGTACCCGTCGTCGACGCGTACAGTAACGCCAGGACCCGCGTCGACCAGTCTACCCACCGGCGCCCAGGCTCCTCCCGCCGGCCCGGATCTCCAGCCACCACCACCCGCGCTGTCGCTGCCGTGTACGTCGCCACCCTGTCGTGCACCTCCCGCTGGCATCTAGGTTCCCCACCGCCCGCGCTGCCGCTGCCACGCACGTCGCCGCCCACACCCTTCGGCAGCTCCTTACGTCGTCGGCCGCCTTGACTCCCGGGCAGCCGTTGACTGCCTCGGCTCCCGACCCGCTGCCGGCCCCCGGCCCGCTGCCGGCCCCCTCGGCTCTGGCCGCTCCCTCCTCTCCGATGAGCACTAAAATAGGAGGACCCGCGTCCGCCATGTGGCAGGCGGCCACTAGCCTGCGGGTAAAACCGTACACCCTGCACAGTGACGTCAGCATCCGTACGGCAGTACAGTCATCTGCACAGTCAGCAGTCCATACAGTACGGACGCCCAGTCAACAGGGAGGCGAAGTTTTCGCGACTGTCATACGGCCGTCAAATTTAAGATAGTGAATTGCTGATGTCAGCACCACATCAACAGTTTTTTGAAAAAAATTTGACCCCTCTCCATTGGGCTTTTCAGTTTTGCAATCCAACTTTGAAAGGTCATATCTTGCTCATTTTTGCTCCTTTTTTGGTGCAATTTTTTTTGAAATGGGCTAAAATTTCATGATCTTTGCAGTGGTATGGTTATTTTCTGATTTTGGTGCATAGGTTTTTTGGAATTTTTAGATTCTCTCAGCTGTACCTATCCAATCCTCAATTCTGCAACTTCAAAGGCCTCGTTTGAGCTCATACAACCTCCTTTTCAGGTGCTGTTTTTTTTTAAAGTGCATATTTTTTCGTCTACTTTCATAATATATGATCAGATTTCAGATATTTTGAGTGGAAATTGTACTTTCATATATTGGTCTTATTTGGCCTATTAGGTACTTGTAAATTGCTTGGATCTTAGTTAGATATCTTGCATTATCAATTTGAGTCTCTTTTGGCCTTATTGAGGCAGTTAAAAAATTGTAAATCAAAAGTCCACTTTGCCATTTTTTGCAAGTGGCCCATTGTATACGCACTAAGTATAAAGTGCCAAATCATCACTTTTGGGGGGGTTCTTTGATTGAGTGAATTTTGGGGGGTGTCTTGTGTGATTGTGCCTCTCTTTGTGCTCTTTCCATTTTTGTTGCGATGAGTCCTAATAAATTTCCACCTTTAACTCCACATAATTATGCATCATGGAAAATTAAAGTATGGAGTAAATTACTGGAAAAGGGTCTCACACATTACATAGATGGAACAATAACAGCACCACCTAATCCTAAGGCTGATCCAAATGCTCAATTAGAATGGCTCCCAAATAATTGCATGGCTCTTGGAACCTTGCGCAAGTATGTATCAAATGACCTCATTTTTCACATTGAGAAGTGTAAAACAATCAAAGAGGCTTGGGATATGTTTCAGAAATTGTATGGTCAAGTTGATGAAATCAGAGGCTATCAAATTGACAATGAGCTCACCAACTTGAATCCCAAGAGTTTTGATACAATCCAAGATTATGTCACCAAAGCAAATGAGCTAAGAGCAAAGCTTAAGGATTGTGGAATTGACAAAAAGGATGCTCAGTTGATATTCAACTTGTTGGACAAGCTTGCACCAGAATATGCAGCATTTGTGTCTAGCTTCCAAACTCATCGTTTGACAGTGGGGAGTTCCTATGTTATGCCTTCATTTGATGCTTTCACAGAAATGTTGATATTGGAACAATCTAAGTTGTTAAACATGGGGTTTCTCAAGTCTTCAAAATCCAAGGCTTTGGTGGCTAATCATGGGAATCAAGGAAGTCAAGGCAAAGATTCCAACAAGAAGAAGAAGCAATCCAAGTCTAAGCCACACTAGGAAAAAGGACAATCATCCTCTCCATCACAAGGCGATTTTTCATCATCTTCCAAGAAGGGGACACCACCTAAGAAGGATAAACCAACTTGTGCATATTGCAAAAAGTATGGTCATGATGAGCATCGATGCCATGCAAAGCAATTTGATGAGTTAACCAATCTTCTTAAGAAAAACAACATCAACTTGCCATCCGCCTACACAAAGAAGGATTCATCTCCTTCCTCTTCCTCACAGTCTAAGGGAAAAGGGCAAGCATTTGTGGCTACAACAGGTTCTTCACAGCAGTGGATACTTGACTCGGGTGCCTCATATCACATGGGTTCTACAAAGGAGCAGTTTTCTTCATTGGAGCCATCTAAGGTACCTCACATTTACATAGGTGATGATACACAAGTAGAGGTTGAAGGGAAAGGTTTAGTTGACATGGATGATGGAACATTTGAGAATGTTCTCTATGTTCCTAACTTGTCTACCAACCTTCTCTCCATCTACCAAATCACTCACTATGGGAATGGGAAAAAGGTTGAGTTTACACCAGATTCAGTTGTGGTAAAGGAACTTGATGATGATGCCTTGGTAGCAGTGGGACAAGTCAATGACAACTCAAGGTTTTATTCATTCTCCCACTTTGTGCCAAGTTCACCTTCTAGGGCCTTGCTTACTCATTCAAATTCAGAAAGTAAGCTATGGCATGAGCGGTTTGGTCACCTCAACTATAGCTATATTCAGCAGCTCCGCACTAAAGACATGGTCATAGGTCTACCTCGAATCAGTTTTTCAGAAGGTGTATGTTCAAGTTGCTCCATGGGCAAGCATCCCGAAGAGAAGTTTGGAAAGGGGAAAGCTTGGAGAGCTTTGGAAGTTCTTCAACTTGTTCACAGCGATGTAGCAGGTCCATTTCCAGCGCCTTCATTTAGTAAGGCCTGCTATGTTCTCACCTTCATTGATGACTACTCCCGCTTCACTTGGGTCTACTTTCTTATTCATAAGAGTGAAGTATTTGACAGATTTCAGGACTTCAAGACTCGTGTGGAGAAACAATCAGGGAAAGTGGTCAAGATTCTTCGCACAGATAATGGAAGGGAATATGTGAACAAAAGACTTGAGGATTTTTGTACATTTGAGGGGATTGATCTTCAGCATTCTATTACATACACTCCACAGCAGAATGGGGTTGCAGAACGCAAGAATAGAACTCTCAAAGAAATGGCTAGCTGTATGATAAATGCACGTTCTCTTGATCCCGCTTTTTGGGAAGAGGCTATCAGTTGTGCCACACACATCCAGAATCAGGTTCCTTACAAAGCTTTGCAAGGTATTACTCCTTTTGAAGCTTGGGCTGGTAGGAAACCGATTGTGAGACATTTCAGAGTCTTTGGGTGTCCAGCATGGGCTCGCATACCTCCACAGAAACGCAAGGCATTGGAACCATAGAGTCGACCTTGCATATTTGTTGGATATCCTGAGGGTGTTAAGGCATACAGATTGATGAATCCAGAGACACATGAGGTGTTCATTGAGAGGAGTGTTCACTTTGAGGAAATCTCTCCTAGCTTAGCCTCTCTACCTCCTCCACCTTCCTCTATTGTGGATAGTGATGTTAGTGATTCAGATGATGAGACTCCTTCAACTCTGACTCATAGGGAAACACCTTCACAGGGTCCACTTGCAGTTGAGGAGCCTCGTTCTCCACCTCCACCTAGACCTTGTTGGGCTTGACAGACACTTGAGTCCGTGGGTTCTCTTGTTGAGGATCCTTCAGATACACGGAGAACTCGATCACAACATTAGGATCTTCCACATGCATTCATTGCTACCGCTTCTGATCCACAGACATTTAGGGAAGCATAAGGGGTTCCTGAGTGGGACCAAGCTATGGAGGAAGAGTATAGTTCCTTGATGAGGAATGACACATGGGATTTAGTCCATCTCCCTAAGGGGAGAAAGATGGTTCGATGTAAGTGGATCTATCAAACCAAGTTTGCAGCGGATGGTAGTGTGGATAAGTATAAGGCTCGGCTTGTTGTGAAAGGTTTCTCTCAGGTTGCAAGTGTTGACTATACTAAGACCTTTGCACCCATAGCCAAGATGAACTCCATTCATTTGACACTTGCTATTGCTACAGCTCATGGTTGGGTTGTACATCAGATGGATGTGAAGAGTGCTTTTCTTCATGGTGATCTTGATGAGGAGATTTATATGGAGCAGCCACAGGGTTTCATCCAGGATACTTCCTTGGTTTGCATACTACGAAAATCTCTCTATGGCCTTAAGCAGGCCCCCAGGGCTTGGTACGCCAAGATGGATTCCTTTCTTCTCTCCGTAGGGTTCACAAGGTGTCATTCTGATCCGAATGTCTACATTTTGCGACAGGATGACTCTCACTTGATACTTGTGCTCTATGTTGATGACTTGATCATTACAGGGAGTACTTCATCCATCATTAGCAGGGTCAAATCTGCTTTGCATGACAAATTTGCTATGACTGACTTGGGTCTTCTGCACTACTTTCTCGGGATAGAGATTTCACAGTCACCTTTCGGGATTACACTATCGCAGCCCAAGTATGCTCTTGATCTACTTGCATGCTTTCATATGGCTGATTGTAAGCCTGCCCCGACTCCCTTTCTTTCAGGAGTCAAGCTTGAGGCTCAGTGTTCTTCTCCACCAGTTGATGCCACTTTGTATCGTCATCTTGTGGGTAGTCTCATCTACTTGACTCATACACACCCTGATATTTCATTTGCAGTTGGCATGGTTTCCCGCTTCATGCAGGAACCACATGAGCTTCATTGGAAAGCCGCCAAATGTATCCTTCATTACATCCAGGGTACACATCACTATGGGATTCACTATGCAGCAGGCATAGGACTTCACTTGGTCGGTTACACAGACTCCGATTGGGTTGGCGATCTAGTTGATCTTAAGTCTACTTCTGGTTACAGTTTTCACCTTGGTTCGGGCCCCATTTGTTGGCAGAGCAAGAAGCAACATGCTATTTCTCTCTCTTCAACTGAGGCTGAGTATCGAGGCACTGTTAATGTAGCAACTGAGACCATTTGGCTCCAGCAGATTCTCACAGAGTTTGGTTTCACCACTCCACGGCTGACAGTTATACATTGCGACAATCAGAGTGCTATTGCAATCTTGAAGAACCCGGTCCAAAACTAGCGTACCAAACACATCGAGATTCATATGCACTATATCCGAGAGCTCATCCAGGAGCAGGTCATTGATTTGCAGTATTGTCCTACAGCAGAGCAGGTCATTGACATATTCACCAAACCTTTCACCGAGAGTAAGTTCCAGTAGTTGCGAGCTCTCTTGGGGGTGCGGGATGTGTCATTAGGGGGGGTCAGCTGACTTCTCCTTCCTCTCTTATGGGGGGGACTTTTTCCTCTTTGAGGTTTTGTCCTTCTTCTTTGAGAGTCTTTTGTACATTCATCTCTCTTTTGGAGGGGAGTTTTTTTCCCACTAGGTTTTCTCCCTTTCTTCGGTTGTGAGAGATTGCATTGCATAGTTTTGCTTGCATTTGCATATTGTACATGGGTACCTATCATGGCCTAGTAGTTGGGACCCATCTTGCATTGTTGACTTGAGTCTTCATTCCCCTAAGTTGCACTTAAGGTGGGGTGTTGGTGTAAATAAATATTCATTTTGGATATTATTACACTTACTTAAGTTAACTTAGGATAATGCATCTCTTCATAGTTTGGATTTGAGACACTTAGGGAAGTGTGCACATAGGGATAGAGCTTGTAGGAGAAATTCCACCTTTTGTGGTCTTATTTTGCTATTACACTCCACATTCAGTGGGTCATCCACCTCTTGTGGAATATTATATTATTTCTCCTACCTACCCTTAGTATTTCTTACCTACCCTTTTTTCTCATTGAGCCACATGTCATATTTGTGCGCTCATACATCCATATGGCCTTGCCTATATAAGCAGGCCTATATTCATTGTATTGGTTAATCCAGTTGATCATTTGCATATTGATGAGAATACAGTTTGTTCTTGTCATTCTATTGTCTCTTTTATGCTTTTCATTGTGCCCTTGATCTTGGCAAAATCCTACACTCTTAATTCAATCATGTTTGCATTCAATTACCTTTCCTTTGTCTCTGACTGCGTTACTAGAGCCTGGATCATGTGGCACCACACTCGTGCTAGGTGTGTCCAGCAAGAGTAAAATAAGATAAACATGCAAGTTACTATATAATTTAATTAATGACAATATAAATGACAAGCATGTATACAATAAAAAATGTAAACGACTAGGTGCAATAATATATGTACCATATAGCTATCAAGGCCAAATGAAATAGATGTCAAGGTGTCGTCATGGACCTGTGATAACTCCTCCTCGGACCAACTATTAAATAGACCATGTATATAAACATTAGTACTTAATACTATCTCTTATAAATATTCATTTAAAATAAAATGCACTATGAAATTACAAGTCTTACCACTATATCGTTAGTGTATGATGAAGGTACCTCCTCATCTCTAGCATGCAAGAACTCCCCAGGGTATTCTCTCTCTATCATCACATTTGGTGCATTGGGCATATCATGCACCTTGTAATCAGTAGTGTCAATGGGATGATCATCGAGTTCTCCAATAGGACCTAAGCATACTTGATTGCACATAGCACAAATATGTGGAGCCGAAGAGGATGTGTCAATGCCACCAGATCCACTACTAGCATCACCAAAAGGTTGAGATAGTGATCCATCCTGAGAAACCAAAAGGCTACTTAAAGAGTGAATAGCTAATATAGTTTATGACACTGCCTCGACAATAATATTTGGATGTTGTACTAGAGGTGGGGGATCAACAAGAGGAGGGGGAACATATGGGCCTTGTAATACTCGAACTACCCCAGGTCTATATTGAAGCATACCTAAACCCACACCCTAGAAAGGCTTGATATCAAAGTAGTTGACATGTTTGCCCAAAACAAACTCAACATACAATTTTTTGATGAATAAAATGGGACATCAAGATTGTTGTTTGGTGGTCTATCAAAAACCATCCACCAATGATCCCAAAAAAAATTGCAATATCATCATTTTGACACCATTTGATGGAAAGTTTTGGTTTTTTCACGTCTACGGCCTGTCTAGTGTGGGGATTGATAAACAATGCGACAATATCAACTTTGGATATCTCAAACTCCTTGACCTGATCATAGGTCAAGCCATCCACATATCTATTCCTCATGGACTCTCGCCACAAAAGAACGAAATTGTGCTTCGCACTGACGGTTTCTACATTGTTCATTATGGCATTAAGTGGAACTAACATTGGGGCTAGACAAGGGATTATATTGTAAATATTCGCGATACCCCTCAATTGGTTCAAATTTTGACCAATTAAATCCTAAATTGAGAGGGGGGTTTGGTAATAGAGGGTTTGGTAACGGAGGGTTTTGTGGTTGTGGTGGTTGTGGTTGTTCAAGATTGTCATTGTTATCCCCCATTTTACCTGATCGAAGTTGAAAATTGTAATTTAATCTACAAATTTCAAACAAAAATGAATTTCAAATGAAAAAACCTAATTTCTATAATAATAAAAAAATGAAAAACAAATTAAAAAATGCGAAAAAAATGATAAAAAGACAACAAAATCATAATAAAACCATACCTTTATTGAAGAATTCACAAAAAAATGCCTTAGAATCAAATATCAAGTTAAATCCGATATCGGATTTTGATAGTCCACATAGCCCATGGGTTAAAAATGACCCATGGATTGTCCCAATGGGTATAAAAATACCCACAGGGATATGATATTCGATCCAAATCAAATATCTGATACCTATACCTTGTTCTGGGATACGATATCTTATTATATTTAATATATAATATATTATATAGTATTCATATAATATATTATATATCAATATATTATATATCAATATATTATATATTATATTATATATTATATAATATATTATATAATATATAATATAATATATTATATGATATATTAATATCGGATATCCGATTTGCTTGTAGTGACATCCAAGCCAAGCAAAAAGTCAATACGAATTTTTTCATGTTTTTTGGCGAGTGGAAAAGGCAATTTTTTTTCATATCGCCACTCTTTGGCCCCTCATGATTTTGCACATACCCAAAATTTGAAACTTGTAAACAATTAAGGTGTTCCAACCTTTATAAATACATGATTTAGTTAATGCTATGAGATTTCCACAATCCATACTATAATCTTAATTTTTTTTGGATTTGAATGTGTATGCATTTTTTTATCATCAACGTTTCAAATCACACTCTGTGATTCATCATCAGGATAAAAAAGAATTCCAAGGAGATGAAAAATAGTGAGTTGCAGATCTGAGAGAGAGAATAAAATGAGTTGAGGGGTAGGAGAAGGCAGAATGATCAAGGGAGAAAAAATAGGAAAACCAAAAATAAAGGAGAAAAAACCAATAAAGAAATGAGAACACCTAAAAGCTACAAGAGGAAAAACTAACGAGCAAAATTAGAAAGAAAAAATAAAGGAAAAACTAATAAAAGGAGAAAAAGAAATAACCAAGAGAAAAACAAAAATAAAGATAAAAAAGATAATAAATAGGAGAAAAAGAGGAAACAACAAAAATAAACTATATGTGTGTGTGTGTGTGTGTGTGTGTGTGTGTGTGTGTGTGTGTGTGTGTGTGTGTGTGTGTGTGTGTGTGTGTATATATATACATATGTATATATATGTATGTATGTACGTATATGTATATATATACATATATGAATGTGTGTGTGTATATATATACATTCATATATGTATATGTATATGTATATGTATATGTATATGTATATGTATATGTATATGTGTATGTGTATGTGTGTGTGTGTGTATGTGTACATAGATATATATACATATATATGTACATAGATATACATATCTATGTACATACATATATATTTATGTACATATCTATGCAAAAAAAACCCTACTAAATAAATATGCAACAAAAAAATACAAGAAGAAGATTAGTAAACAAAAAGTCAATATGCATAAAATAAAGAACACAAACTACACGCGCGCGCACACACACACACACACACACACACACATGCATGCATGCATGCATGTGTGTGTGTGTGTGTGTGTGTGTGTGTGTGTGTGTGTGTGTGTGTGTGTGTGTGTGTGTGTGTGTGTGTGTGTAAGGAAGAGCAAAAAGAGCACTAGAGGACATAACAAACACTGATCAAACCGACAATTAAGAGAGGGAACAAAAAAGACAAGTCAAATTAGAAGAAGAGCTACTAAACAGAGGTAAAAACAAAAAGCAATAAGAAAGAGAAGGAACCCAAACAGCGAGAGAGAGTAAACAAAAGAGGGGAAAAGGAACAATAGAGGAGGGAGAAGAGCGGAGGAAATATGACGAAGAAAGGGGAAGAAGTCAAGGGGGGGTGATGAAACTTGAGGAAAGAAAGCAACGGGTGCCAAGAGATACTAAGGTTCATCCCATCATCACGATTAAGATTGGAGGGATGATTAATAATTTCAATAGCCTCCTTTAGTTTTCTTTTGAATAAATTTTCCTCCCTATACAATATTTGAATGTCCTCCAAACAAATGTGATGTTGGTGGTTGTTGAATGCTCAGTTAAGGCCGATTTGAGGACACGCTCATGTTTGATGTCGACACCATTCTCTTTAATTATAGTTATGAACGATCAGTCTGTTTCTCCTATGTACAGGGTGCCACAAGAGCAAATGACCTTATAGACACTAGACTCTAAAAAAGGCATTTCGTGAGTCCTTAAGCGAGGGGCATGTCTCTTTAAGGTGAAGACAGGTTTGAAGGCACAACGAAGACCTTTTTTTAAAAGGATTTTTGATAATTTATGGGAAATGCCTTCAACATAAGGAAGAGAAACAAATGGGGATGAAGAAGGCAAGGGGTTGGAGACGGAAAGGAAATAGGATTTGGCTTGGCGGAAGGCCCTAGTGATTTGCTTGTAAGAGTAGCCATTCTACCTAAAGACTTGACGAAGATGTGAGAGATCTTGGTTTAAGTTATCATCGTCACAAATACGATGGGCTCTTAAAGCAAGGGTCTTAAGGATCCCAACTTTCTGGCTAGGGTGGTGATGCAAAGATGAATGAAGATATAATTATGTGTGGGTAGCTTTGCAGAACACTCAGCAACCAAGGGAGCGGTCAGGTTTTTTAAGGATTAATACATCGAGGAAAGGTAATTGATTATTAGATTCAATCTCTTTGGTGAATGTGATAACATATGAAATATTGTTAAGGTGAGCATGAAAATCTTCTAGTTTGTCCAAACCATGAGGCCAACAGACATTAGTATCATCCATATATCGCTTCCACCACTTTGGCTTGAGGGGAAAAGAATTTAAGGCTAGTTCCTCAAAATGTTCCATGTATAAGTTAGCTATAACTGGTAAGAGAGGGGAGCCCATGGCTACACCATCCACCTGTTCATAGATAATGCCTTGGAAGGAGAAGAAGGTTGACCTTAAGTAGAGTTCCACCAAAGAGGCGATCTCATCATTGACCTTATGCTTGACTATCTCAATGGAGTCAAGAATGGGAACCTTAGTGAAGAGGGAGACCACATCGAAGCTCACCAAGATGTCATGAGTGTCCAACTTGGTGTCCTTGATAAACTGGACAAAATGGTTGGAATATTTGATGAAAGAGTTGGAGTTACCAACAACAAGAGAGATTAATTTGGAAAGAAAAGTGGATAATTTGTAAGTAGGAGATCCAATGGTATCGACAATGGGTCTCAAAGGAATATTGGCTTTATGAATTTTTGGGACCCCATATATACGTGGGGTCACTTCCTTGGAAGCAAGAAGATGAAGTTTGGTAGTTTCATACAAGTAAGAGTTGGAGATATCCGATCTAACTTTCTTTAATATCTTAAGGCACGGATTACAAGAAACAATTTTGTAGCTAATGGTATCTGAGAGAAGGTCCTCCATTTTGGCCAAGTAATCATGTTTTCTCATAATGATTGTGGCATTTCCTTTGTCCACTCTTGAAATAATAAGGTCATTATTGTGCATGAGATTATTAAATGCCAGCATCTTTGCTTTAGGAATGTTGCATTTGGGCTATTTAGCATGACATAAAGCCAAAGCACAATCTCGTCTTACCTCTTCAGCAACATCACCAGGGAGGGCACAAACTGCATTTTCAATCTCGATAAGGAAGTCAACATGCGGGATGGTGCGGGGAGTCAAGGCAAAGTTAAGACCTCTCTTGAGGAAATTAAAGGAGAGGGGACTAATGGAGGAATTATAAAGGTTGAAAATTAACTTCTACTCCCAATTTCTAATAGGGAGGTGACTAGGAAAGGATTACAGTTGGGAGAAGCAACCTGAGGAGACAAACCCGGGGGATGATAGGATACCAGAAGGAACACCTAAGTAGGTGGGAGGAAACATAGGCACTGAGATGATGAAATCAATGGGGCGGGGAATGGTGCTATTTAAGATTAAAGGGTGATGAGACACACGAGAGGGGACCACCTTCTCCTTAGGATGTACGTGCCATGGCTAGCCAGAGTGGTGAGAGGAAGTATCCTCACCAACCTGAACTTGGTGATGGGATGGTAAAGGAGGGGCTTGAGGATGGAAAAACTTCCAAGAGACACAAACACAATTACAAGAAACATCAAAGCAATTAATGCACACAACATTGGATTGGCATGCAAAAGTAGAGGCCAACGTACCATGAAGTGACCGAGATGAACCGTTGGAAAGAAATCATTGTTGGGATGTAGATTGAGCGATGGAGTTGGACCTTTCAGGAGGTGTAGAATAATTTCAAAGATCTATGAAGATGTCTTCTATGTCTTCAGAAAACTCGACAAAAGGCTGCTAAGGGATCTTGTTGATGAGAAGAGGCCACTTCCTCAAAATTTTCCTTGTATTAATTGTTCTGATGTTTCTTGTAATTGTGTTTGCATCTCTTGTAAGTTTTTTCCAACCACGAGCTCCTCCTTCACAGTCCCATCACCAGGTTCAGGTTGGTGAGGATACTTCCTCTCACCACTCTGGTCATTCGTGCCATGTGAATCCTATGGAGAAGGCGATCGCCTCTCCTACGTCTCATCACCCTTCAATATTGAATAGCACCATTCACTACCCTATGGATTCTATCACCTTAGAGCCTACATGTCCTCCAACCTACTCGAGTGTTTCCTTCTGGTATCCTGTCAACCCCTGGGTCCCTCTCCTTGGGTTGCTTCTCCCAACTACAATCTTTTCCTAGTCACCTCTATTGGCATTGCATGAAGATTGCATTGATGAAGTATAGTGTTATCATTGATGTCAATAGTAACTGGTAATGAACTTGTATTGCAACTGGTAGCGATGCAGTAATGCAACCGGTAGTAAAGAAGTGAAGGCAACCGGTATTGGTATTGTCAAACCCTAACTGATGGAGCTTGGTGAGTCAGTTGTGATGATCCACGACCAAATGATGAGCGGAGATGGAGATGCGATGTAAGCATGATGCATGTGATGAGTTTCAAAGTGGTTTTGACACATGAAGATAATCGTTTATCTTGGGAATGATCAAATGCATAGCATGAAGTGAAAAATGCGTGATGAGCTACAGGATCCAATGTGTGGTGATCCAGGAGCAGTTGATGTTGTCTAGAACAGTGTGTAATTTATTGCTATGTAATCCAACGGTTATGATTGAACTGATATGTTTGTAATCTCTATGATATTTGTAGGTTTTGTGTTGTGTTACCGACCTATTGTATTTGTATTTAAGATCGATGAGTTGTTTGTAATTGTATTGGCAATTTGGTTAAGTGTGGTAGTGTGATTGTTGTCAAACCAGAAGGAGTGTCTGCAGAATGTTGTGAAGGCAAATAGGAGAAGAAAAGGATCTGAAAAAGAAAGAAAGTGCTATTACCAGATCAACAACGACCCTGTTTTTCTCTAGCCATTACAACAGTTAAATCCCCTAACCCCCTAACCAGATAATCTTTAACAGGCTTCTTGTTTAAATTCTCTAACCAGGTGATCCATTAGCTTGGATTTGAAATCCTCCACCGAGGTTACCTTTAACAGGGTATTGCCTTTGACAGGTTATTGTAGTCAATCCCTTAACCGGGTGGTCCTTAATTGAATCTGTTCTTAACAGGACATTATTATATAAGCTTCTAACAAGGCTTGGCTCCTAACAAGGCGAACTTCAGAAAAGTTCAAAATACTTGTGGGTATTCATCCCCACTGTGGTTTTTCCCATTAGGGTTTCAACGTGAAAAATCATTGTGTCAAGTGGTGAATGATTTTGTGGTTATGTTTTGATATGATTAACTGGTAAATCCACTTAGATATGTTTAGATGACCGAAAGTGATCTGAAATGATCTATTACTGATATTAGTAAACTGGTTAAATGGTATGTAAGTTTCAGATATGTTGCATTGTATCTTTGATGTTTTGGTCAACCGGTAAAGTTTGACAGTGCAGTTGTAGTTTTGGATACAGTGTCTAAACCAGTTAAGTTTAGCAAGTTGTTTCTGAGTTGGGATTAAGTTTGGGAAACGTTTAGTTTATTTTTTATCTACTAATTCACCCCCCCCCCCCTCTCAGTAGTTGACCAGATCATTATAGTTTCATCATATTATCAATTGGTATCAGAGCATTTCAAGTCCTCTTGTGTTTAAGCCCAATAGCTTGAGGAAAATATCTAGGAGAACATGATGAAGAAAGGTCCAAAATTCAATAGGGAAAACTATAGAATCTGGAGTGATGGGATGAAGATCTATATCAAAAACTTAGGAATTCAATATTGGGAACATGTTGTTACTAAAAATAACTTGCCTAGTGGGATTATGTCAGATGATCAAAAGAAGGAGCAGCGGGAGAACAATCAAGAATTGGAGGCCATTATCAGTTCCTTGTCCAATTCAGAGTATGTTGATGTTCATGGATTGGAGACTGCATATGAAGTTTAGATGAAACTGGAAGATATCTATAGCGATGATAAGCATGTTAAGATTGCCAAAGAAGATAGTATGAGAGGTAAATTTGATGATATGCGGATGGCTGAAGGTGAAAACATTCAACACTATAGTCAGAGGATCAAGGAGATAGTCGGTGAGATCAAAAGTGTTGGAGGTACAGTGGAGGATACCACAATGGTTAGCAAGGTGTTGAGAACCCTTCTACCTGTCTACGTTATCCGAGTTGCAGCCATTTAGGAACTCAAGTCTATTGATAAAACAAAGGTAACTCTTGACCCCATCATTGGTAAATTAGCTGCATTTAAATTAAATGGTTTTGATGGAAGTGTTCAGAGATCAGAGTCTACATTTAGAGCCTTAGTTTCAACCCCACTGGTAAGGAAAAGCAGAGAAGTGAGCTACAGTAATGAGTCTAGATCCAGCAAAGAGGTAGATGATGAAGATAGTCTATTTGAGCTTGAAGCATTTTTGGCCAAGCGGTTACCCAGAGGTACCAATAAGTACAAAGGTAAACTACCTTTGAAATGTTTTGCATGTAACCGGATTGGACATATTTCTGCTAACTGTCCAAATGGAGATAATGAGCAAAAATGTGAGAAGTATAAGAAGTATAAAGGCAAAGATAAAAGAGATTGCCTCATTGCAGTGGATGGAGGAATTACAGATGAGGAATCTGAGTAATATTCAAATGAGGACATTGTCTTTGTTGCTATTAAGAAGAGATATCATATCAGAAGGCATTGGTCTCACGCATGGATAGTTCTGATGACTGGATTATAGACAGTGGTTGGTCACACCACATAACCGGTGACCGGAGTAAGTTTCTTACTTTGAGAGAGTTTAATGGAGGTGTTGTGAGATTTCAGAATGACTCACCCTGCATGGTGAAAGGAAAGAGATCCATCTCTCTTAATCTAAAAGCAGTGCAAATCATGTATATTGGGTTGAAGGACTGAAACACAATCTTTTGAGTGTTGCTTAGCTCAATGACAAAGGTTACCTACTGGAATTAAAGAATGGAGTCTGCAAGATTTATGGAAGCAAAGGTGAATTGATTGCAACTGGAAAACAGACCAAAGGTAACTTATTTCATTTAAGCTCTAAAGTCAACAGTTGTTTAATTGCAAAAGTAGAAGATAGTTGGCTTTGGCATCGAAGATTTTGTCATGTAAATTTTGATAACATTGTAAAAGTCAGTAAGTCCAAATCAGTAAGAGGTTTGCCACAATTGGACAAACCAGTGAATGCTTTGTGCAAGGAATGTAGCTAGGGAAGATGACATCCTCAACCTCAAGAGCAAATATTTCTCAGCAAAACATTTGCTAGATTTGGTTCATACCGACCTTTGTGGACCTATGAGGACTAAGAGTATTCAAGGTGATTGGTACTTCATGATATTTATCGATGTCTGCTCAAGGATGTTGTGGATCACATTCTTGAAAGATAAGACAGAAGAGTTTAGCAAGTTTAAGGCATTCAGAGCCTTAGTTGAAAATGAAAGTGGAAAGAAGATAAAGTGCTTAAGAACTGATCAAGGTGGTGAATTTACTTCAGAGGTATTCACTAGATACTATGAAGACAATGGAATTAAGAGGCAACTTTCTGCACCTAGGACACCACAGCAAAATGGTATTGCAGAAAGGAACAACCGATCAGTTGTTGAAGCTACTAGGACTATGCTAATTCAAGGTGTAGCTAAGACATTCTAGAGAGAAGTTGTCAGCACAGCTATTTACACAATGAACTGGATACTGGTTAAAAGAGGTAAGGATAAAACACCCTATGAGTACTAGTATGGAAGATCACCTAATGTCAGTTACTTTAAAAATTTTGGTAGCAGATGTTTTATCAAAAGAGGTGATTATGTTGGTAAGTTTGATGCCAAGAGTGATGAAGGCATATTTCTTGGTTACTCCACCAAGAGCAAAGCTTACAAGTGTTACAACAACCGGACCAAGAAGATCATTGAAAGTGTTAATGTTTGAGTTGATGAGTTTCCTGAGAAATTGGGAGAAACCAGTAAAGAGAAGGAAGAAGAAGAACCTTACACATTGTTTTTGGAACCAGAACCGGTGAAACCAGAAGTTGGTGAACAGAACACAGAAGCCCCAGTTCAACCAGAACAGGGAGGTCCAGCAGAAGATGAAGAAAGTGAAGAAGAAGTAGAACCTAAAAATTAAGATCATGTTATTCCAAGGTATGTTAGACTCAATCATAGCCCCAATCAGATTATTGGAGACATCAATACAGGTATGCTAACTAGAACAAGGCTTAGAGAGAACTCTTGTATGATTTCCACCATTGAGCCTAGAACTGCAAAAGAAGTATTTGCAAATGAAGACTGGATCAACTCAATAAAAGAAGAACTTGACCAGATAGAGAATAACAATACTTGGTCATTGGTACCCAGACCGGAGAACAAGAATGTAATAGGTACAAAATGGGTATTCACAAATAAATTGAATGAAGATGGAGTAGTGGTCAGAAATAAAGTCAGACTGGTATGCAAAGGATATGCACAAGAGGAAGGTGAAGACTATGGTGAGACATTTGCACCAGTTGCAAGATTGGAAGGAGTAAGGACTCTACTTGCATTTGCAGCATACAAAGGATTCAAAGTATATCAGATGGATGTAAAGTCAGCATTCCTAAATGGAATATTGGAAGAGGAAGTCTACATTGAACAGCCAGATGGTTATGCTTTTATAGAAAAGGACATGGTGTGAAATTACATAAGGCATTATATGGACTGAAGCAAGCACCAAGAGCATGGTATGAAAGATTGCACTCTCACATGGTGAAGATAGGTTTTCAGAGAACCAGTGAAGATAGCAAACCGAACATTGCTCATGTAGTAGGATTGGTTTCCAGATTTCAGAAAAGCCTGAAGGAGACACACATGGTAGCAACCAAAAGAATTTTCAAATATCTGAAAGGCACAATTGATTATGGATTATGGTATCCATATGCGGGTAATTTTGATTTAAAAGTCTATACAGATGCAGACTGGGCAGGCAATGTTGATGAAAAGAAGAGTACAACCGAAGGAACATTCTTTCTTGGAGGAAGACTAGTGTCTTGGAGCAGAAAGAAATAGAGTTGTATCTCTCAATCAACTGCAGAAGCTTAATATGTTGCAGCATATATGAATTGTACACAAGCAATCTGTATGAAACACATTCTGGAAGGTTTCAAGTTGAAGATATCATAACCGGTAAGGATTTTTTGTGATAACATCAGTGCGATAAACATTTCTAAGCACTTGGTGTTGCATGCTAGGACAAAGCATATTGAGCTAAAGTATCATTTCCTGAGAAAGAAAGTGCAAAGTAAAGATGTGTCACTAGACCATGTATCTACTAAAGAACAACTAGTGGATATCTTTCCTAAACCTCTGCCTAATCATACATTTGAGTATCTTAGAGGTAAGTTAGGGTTTGTACCCCTACATGAAGTCAATTAAGAAGATGTGGAAGACATCAGTCCCAGAGCTTATTGAAAATCTTGAAGCAAGATTGGTGAAGAGTGCAACTATTCCATAAGGGGAGCAACTAGTTGCAGATCAGTGAAGCATGGAATTGTTACCTTCACTTTGGCATTGTTGTCAAAGGGGGAGAAGAACTGTATATGATTGAATAGCCAGTTACCAGCTGAAGACATGAAGATACAGTTTAAGGAGAGTATATGGAAAAATGTAAACCAGGATTCATATACCTATGTATGTGTTTTACTCTCAAAGGGTATTGATATTTATATTACCATCAATGCCAAAGGGGGAGATTGCATTGATGAAGTATAGTGTTAGCATTGATGTCAATAGTAACCACTAATGAAGTTGTATTGCAACTAGTAGTGATGCAGTAATGCAACCGGTAGTAAAGAAGTGAAGGCAACTAGTATTGGTATTGTTATTGAAGCACAGTGATCAGCCTGTAACCCTAACCAGTTGATATGTCAAACCCTAACTGATGGAACTTGGTGAATCAGTTGTGATGATCTACGATCGAATGATGATCGGACATGGAGATGCCACGTAAGCATGATGCACATGATGAGTTTCAAAGTGGTTTTGGTGTGTGAAGATAATCGTTTATCTTGGGAATGATCAAATGCATAGCATGAAGTGAAAAATGTGTGATGAGCTATAGGATCCAATGTGCGGTGACCCATGAGCGGTTGATGTTGTCTAGAACAATGTGTAGTTGATTGCTATGTAATCCAACAGTTATGATTGAACCAATATGTTTGTAATCTCTATGAGATTTGTAGGTTTTGTGTTGTGTTACTGACCTATTGTATTTGTATTTAAGATCGATGAGTTGTTTGTAATTGTGTTGGCAATTTGGTTAAGTGTGGTAGTGTGATTGTTGTTGAACCAGAAGGAGTGTCTGCAGAATGTTGTGAAGGCAGATAAGAGCAGAAAAGGATCTGACAAAGAAAGAAAGTGCTATTACCAAATCAGAAAAGACCATGTTGTTCTCTAACCATTACAACAATTAAATCCCCTAACAGGGTAAGCTTTAACAGAATTCTCATTTAAATCCTCTAACCAGGTGATCCATTAGCTTGGATTTGAAATCCTCCACTGAGGTTACCTTTAAAAGGAGATTGTAGTCAATCCCTTAATCGGGTGGTCCTTAACCGGATTTGTTCTTAACAGGACATTATTGTATAAGCTTCTAACAAGTCTTGGCTCCTAACAAAGCAAACTTCAGAAGAGTTCAAAATAATTGTGGGTATTCATCCCCACCGTGGTTTTTCCTATTAGGGTTTCCACGTGAAAAATTATCGTGTCAAGTGGTGAATGATTTTGTGGTTATGTTTTGATATGATTAACTGGTAAATCCACTTAGATATGTTTAGATAAATAGAAGTGATCAGAAATGAGCTATTACTAATATTAGTAAAGTGGTTTAATGTTTTGGTTAAATGATATGTGACTTTCAGATCTGTTGCATTGTATCTTTGATGTTTTGGTCAACCGGTAAAGTTTGACAATGCAGTTTCAGTTTTGGATACAGTGTCTAAACCGATTAAGTTTAGCAAGTTGTTTCTGAATTGGGATTAAGTTTGGGAAAAGTTTAATTTTTTTTTTATCTACTGATTCACCCCCCCCCCCATCTCAGTAGTTGACCAGATCATTATAGTTTCATCATATTATTAACCTCCCTATTAGCAATTGGGAGTCCAAGTTAGTTGTCAACCTTTCTAATACCTCCATTAGTCCCCTCGCCTTTAATTTCCTCAAGCGAGGTCTTAACTTTGCCTTCACTCCCTGCACCATCCCACATGTTGACTTCCTTGTCAAGATTGAAAATGTGGTTCATTCCCTCCCTAGTTATGTTGCTGAAGAGGTAAGACAAGATTGTGTTGTGGCTTTACATCATGCTAAACCACCCAAATGCAACATTCCTAAAGCGAAGATGCTGGCATTTAATAATCTCATGCACAATAATGACCTTATTATTTCAAGAGCGAACAAAGGCAATGCCATGACCATTATGAGAAAACATGATTACTTGGCCAAAATGGAGGACCTTCTCTTGGATACTAGTAGCTACAAAATTGTTTATCGTAATTCGTTCCCTAAGATATTAAAGAAAGTTAGATCGGCTATCTCCAACTCTTCCTTGTATGAAACTACCAAACTTCGTCTTCTTCCTTCCAAGGAAGTGACCCCATGTATATATGGGATCCCAAAAATTCATAAAGCAAATATTCCTTTGAGACCCATTGTCGATACCATTGGATCTCCTACTTACAAATTAGTTGCTTTTCTTGCCAAATTAATCTCTCCGCTTGTTAATAACTCCAACTCTTTCATCAAAGATTCCAACCATTTTGTCTAGTTTATCAAGGACACCACGTTGGACACTCATGACATCCTGGTGAGCTTTGATGTGGTCTCCCTCTTCACTAAGGTTCCCATTCCTGACTCCATTGAGATAGTCAAGCGTAAGGTCAACGATGAGATCACCTCTTTGGTGGAAATCTGCTTAAGGCCAAACTTCTTCTCCTTCTAAGCGTTATCTATGAACAGGTGGATGGTGTAGCCATGGGCTCCCCTCTCTCACCAGTTATAGCTAACTTATACATGGAACATTTTGAGGAATTGGCCTTAAATTCTTTTCCCCTCAAGCCAAAGTGGTGGAAGCGATATATGGATGATACTAGTGTATGTTGGCCTCATGGTTTGGAAAAATTAGAAGATTTTCATGCTCACCTCAACAAAATTTCTCATGATATCACATTCACCAAAGAGCTTGAATCCAATACACACACACACACACACACACACACACACACATAAATACATATATTTATGTATGTATTCATTTTTTTCTTATATAGATTTGGGCTTGCGTTTATGTTTATTTTTGCTTGTGTTTCTTTTTTTTCCTGTTTGTGCTCTTTATTTTATGTATATTGACTTTTTGTTTACTAATCTTCTTCTTACACTTTTTTGTTGCATATTTATTTAGTAGAGTTTTTTTGCATATTCATATACATATACATATGCATATACTTATATATACATATCTATATGTGTGTGTGTGTGTGTGTGTCTGTGTGTGTATGTGTGTGTGTTGTGTATATGTATACATATACATATACATATATATATATATATATATATATGCAGATATACATATAGATATATACATATATAGATATATAGATATATACATATATATGTACACACACATGTGTATATATATATATATATATATATATATATATATATATATATATATATATATATATTTGTGTGTGTATATATATACATATATATATACATACATATATACACGTATATATATGTGTGTGTGTGTATGTATATATATGTGTGTGTATATGTGTGTGTGTGTATGTATGTATATATACATACATATATACATACATATATACATACATATATACATACATATATATATGTATGTATATATGTATGTATATATGTATGTATATGTATATATATGTGTGTGTGTGTGTGCATACACACATATATATACATATACATATACATATACACACACAAATATATATATATGCATACATATATACATATACATATACATATACATATACATATACGTATACGTATATTATTATCGTTTATTTTTACTGTGTCCTCTTTTTCTCCTATTTATTATCTTTTTTATCTTTATTTTTGTTTTTCTTTTGGTTATTTCTTTTTCTCTTTTTATTAGTTTTTCTTTTATTTTTGTTTCTAATTTTGCTCTTTAGGTTTTCCTTTTGTAGGTTTTAGGTGTTCTCATTGCTTTATTGGTTTTTTCTCCTTTATTTTTGGTTTTTCTATTTTTTCTCGCCTGATCATTGTGCCTTCTCCTACCCCTCAGCTCTTTTTATTCTCTCTCTTAGATCTACAACTCACTATTTTTCATCTTCTTGGAATTCTTTTTCATCCTGATGATAAATCATGGAGTGTGATTTGAAACATTGATGATAAAAAATTGCATACACAATGGTGTGCATTAATTGCTTGGATGATTCTTGTAATTGTGTTTGCGTCTCTTGTAAGTTTTTCCAGACACGAGCCCCTCCTTCACCATTCCATCACCAGGTTCAAGTTGGTGAGGATACTTCCTCTCACCACTCTGGCCAGTTGTGCCACGTGCATCCTATGGAGAAGGTGATCCCCTCTCCTGCGTCTCATCACCCTTCAATCTTGAATAGCACCATTCTTTTCCCTATGGATTCCATCATCTTAGTGCCTATGTGTCCTCCAACCTACTCGAGTGTTTCCTTCTGGTATCTTTTCATCCCCCGGGTCCCTCTCCTTGGGTTGCTTCTCCCAACTGCAATCCTTTCCTAGTCACCTCCCTATTAGCAATTGGGATTCAAAGTTAGTTGTCAACCTTTCTAATGCCTCCATTAGTCCCCTCGCCTTTAATTTCCTCAAGCGAGGTCTTAACTTTGCCTTCACTCCCCACACCATCCCACATGTTGACTTCCTTATCAAGATTGAAAATGTGGTTCATGCCCTCCCTAGTGATGTTGTTGAAGAGGTAAGACAATATTGTGTTGTGGATTTACATCATGCTAAACTGCCCAAATGCAATATTCCTAAAGCGGAGATGCGGGCATTTAATAATCTCATGTGCAATAATGACCTTATTATTTCAAGAGCGGACAAAGGCAATGCCACGATCATTATGAGAAAACACGATTACTTGGCCAAAACGGAGGACCTTCTCTCAGATACCAGTAGCTACAAAATTGTTTCTCGTAATTCATTCCCTAAGATATTAAAGAAAGTTAGTTCGGCTATCTCCAACTCTTCCTTGGATGAAACTACCAAACTTCATCTTCTTCCTTCCAAGGAAGTGACCCCACGTATATATGGGGTCCCAAAAATTCATAAAGCCAATATTCCTTTGAGACCCATTGTTGATACCATTGGATCACCTACTTACAAATTAGCCGCTTTTCTTGCCAAATTAATCTCTCCGCTTGTTAATAACTCCAACTCTTTCATCAAAGATTCCAACCATTTTGTCTAGTTTATCAAGGACACCAAGTTGGACACTCGTGACATCCTAGTGAGCTTCGATGTGGTCTCCCTCTTCACTAAGGTTCCCATTCCTGACTCCATTGAGATAGTCAAGTGTATGGTCAACAATGAGATCGCCTCTTTGGTGGAACTCTGCTTAAGGTCAACCTCCTTCTCCTTCCAAGAGTTATCTATGAACAAGTGGATGGTGTAACCATGGGCTCCCCTCTCTCACTAGTTATAGCTAACTTATACATGGAACATTTTGAGAAACTGGCCTTAAATTCTTTTCCCCTCAAGCCAAAGTGGTGGAAGCGATATATGGATGATACTAATGTATGTTGGCCTCATGGTTTGGACAAGTTAGAAGATTTTCATGCTCACCTCAACAACATTTCTCATAATATCACATTCACCAAATATCTTGAATCCAACAACCAATTACCTTTCCTCGATGTCTCAATCCTTAAAAAACCTGACGGCTCCCTTGGTTGCTCGGTGTTCTGCAAAGCTACCCACACGGACTTATATGTTCATTTGTCTTCGCATCACCACCCTAGCCAGAAATTTAAGATCCTTCAGGCCGTTTCTTTAAGAGCCCATCGTATTTGTGACGATGATAACTTAAACCAAGAGCTCTCCCATCTTCGGCAAGTCTTCATGTGGAATGGCTACTCTTACAAGCAAATCATTAGCATCATGAGTTGATATGGCCTAACTGAAAGGAAAATCGGGCATCCCAGAAAAGACATCTGAGATCAGTATGTGCATCCAGAATTAATTACAAGCACACACTACTATGCCATAAAGAGGAATCAAGCACAGTTTATTTCCCACATTAACCCTTAGAGGAAAGTGATTGCAATTTAAGATCTTGCCAAATCAAAGAGCAGTTTCAACAACATGCATACATTTAGATTCAACAACACATAACCATAAAATAGAAGAAAAAAGACAAAATAATCGAACACGAATTTACCATGGGGAAAACCCTTTCAGGTAAAAAAACTCCACACTCCAAAACCAGAGAGCCATATTATTATTGAGCAACAAAATACATTTACAATACAATATTCAAACTCTAGGCTTTTACATGGAGATTTACATCCTGCTCCATCCTAGAGAAAATCCAGCAGCATAACCCCTGTAAAATGAACTCCTCTCCTCTGCAACTCTAGCAATTCTTATATTTATAGAGCTTACAATGCAAAAGGAAGCAACTTCTCAAAAGCATCCATATTCAATATATCTACAACATATAATTAGAAACTTCCTTTGTGCACAATTCTTTCATAAATAATATTTAATACAAATATTAATTATTCCAAAAAAATAAATCATCTAAAATGAGATAAACAAGCCTTTTGCTAATTTGGAACTTTCCATTTTACTCCAAGCCTATCCAAGTGGAAGATTTGATCCAGCTGAAAATCTTTGCAAAAAATGTGTTAAAGAAAGCAATTGCCACATGTCACATGGAGGGGGGTTTGAGAAGCTCCTAAGAATTTTACTTCTCCAAAGTTCCCTCCTTATGTCAAGTGTCACAATTGCCTTTCACCTCAAAGCTTGTTGCACCCAACTTGCCAGCCCAACAATTAAGCTTTGCACTTTGGAAACTAAATATATTCCATTAAATAAATAAAATCAGCACACAAGACCATTAAATTAATTAAATAATTTTCTTGGGACTCCTAAAGTTGGGGCACCTTAATCCCAACACTAACCTCATTCTACCTAGTTTTTACCTAGTGAGTGTATCTAACCTAGACCCATTTGACTCAAATTTTACCCAATGTGTTAATACGGACTAACTATGTTTACCTAGTTTACCTAATGATGGTCTTTACCTAGCCCCTTTTACCCTAATTTACCCTATGGTGGTCTTGACCTAACCCCTTTTAACCATTTTACCATTGACTAAATTTGTTTTATCATCTTTGAGGTGGGTACCTTATACTATTTGGCCCTTTTTGGGTTGGCTTGGCCCTTTTTATAATTTTTTTGTTTTTTTCAAGATGGCTAGGCCCATTTTACCTTTATCAAAGGCTACCCAAATTTGATCCCTGGCATCAACCATTCATTTCTCCAACCTCCTGACCAAGCCCTCGTTTTTCCCATTTATCCCCTTCTAACATACTCCTCTTTTTGTGGGCTCCGTCAGCCCATCCTACCTCCTCATGTTAATTCTTTATTTTAGTGTGGAAAATCATAGCAAATTTGCAACAGTACTTTTATTGATAAAACATATAAGTTAATGTTGCCAAAGTAAGAAGAATATGTGTGTTGTGTAACACTAGTAAGCCTAGTGAATTAATGCTAACAAAGTGGGAGTTAATGTCTTTTATAATTCCGCTATCCTTCCTAAGGTCTATATCAAGGCTCTCAAGGCCAGTGAGAGCCTATCTCATAGAAATTTCAATTTGTGTTGCAGGAGCTAGAGCATGGAGAGTTCAAAAGAGGCAGACAAACCATTAGAGAAATTGGTAAACTACCTTCTCCATAGAACATACTGAAGCATTTTCCTAACAATATTATGATAGAAGCCATTAACAAGAAAGAAAGTAGATTTTCTTTGTGGCACTTGAGAATTTACCTTCTAGGAGGTTTTTTGACAATTAGATTTTAAATGTGTGGGGAAAAATCTTGGATTATATGTTTAATTTCCTAGAATAATTCAAAAAGGTCTTTTTGTGGTGTTCTTTAAGAATAAAAATAAGTGATCTAGGGCTTTAGAAAAGGAATATTGGAATGTTATGAAGTTGGTCTTTAAATCTGTTAAATCCATTAGAAATATTTGAAGATGATATTTTCGTTTGCACGGTGCCTGGATGGGCTACAATTAAAAATCAGCCCCCAATTCTATGGGCTTTCATTCCTCAGTTCTTACATTCATTTAGTAAAGTCTTAAAATTGAAGAGATAAGGGAAACTCTACCCCATTTGGATGTGAGGATTTTAAAATCCTTTACTCTAGGAATATTTGTGTTTGACAAGCTAAAAATCTATCTAGGTCAAAAGATGGATGTTTGTCTTATGGAAGACATGGGAGGCTTGAATGATTTTCTTACGTAAACATGAGGGTCACCAAAGAAAGGATTATCCAAAGGTGAAAAAATCAAGTCCAACCACAAACCCTACTTTTAATACTATGGGTGATGAAATCGGTATGCACCAAGGGCATAATCCTAGTGGCAGTATCATTGATACCCTCCCTATTAAGGTTTTTGGCGGTAATAAGAAATTGTGCAATAATAAGTCCTCATTACATCAGACTCGTGTGCAATAATAAGAAATTGTGCAATGATAAGTCCTCATTACATGAGACTTGTGTGAATCCTCCTAAAATTAATGAATAAAAAAAAGGCCATAAAAATGCTCAAGAAATGGTCCTTGACCAAATTTAAGCTACAATCAAAGATGCAAGGATCAACACCTTAGAAGGTGTGTTACCTAGAGATCCTAAATTAGCCTTAAATACAAATGAGTGTGGTAATAATTTTACTACGGGGACTACCACTAAGGATGGTGGAGATCCCCCCATTAATGTTCAATGTTTGAATTTGGGGAAGACACAGAATTAAAGATTGATAAAAAAGATCTATGAAAAAAAATCTAAAAATGATGAAAAGAAGAAAAGAAAATGACTCAGTAGAGAGGAGAATGAGATGAAGAATAGAAAGAGGGGAAAAGATGAGAAACTACCCAATTTATTTGAAAAATTATGTAGAAATCTTAAAGGTGTTAACACTTCCTTAACTAATGATGAATCTAAATTATCTTAGTTGGAACATCATAGGTTTGGAATCTCCTAATAGAAAACATATCATTAGAAGGTTTTTTAAAGGAATTCAGTCATTGGAATTGTTGAGACATGGACCAGCTAGGACTCGAACCTAGGACCTTCCATACGCTACTAGAGTTCTCTACCACTGAGCTACTAGCCCCTCTTGGACCAATTCATCGTCGGTCCAGGTGTGGCTTATTTCCAACACCAACACCCACCCTTAAGCCGCACCTCTCGTGTGCTTGGGGCTCCTAGCCTAGACCTGGCTCTGATACCATGTTGAGACATGGACCAGCTAGGACTCGAACCTAGGACCTTCCATACGTTGTTGGAGTGCTCTACCACTGAGCTACTGGCCCCTCTTGGACCAATCCATCGTCAGTAAGGGTGTGGCTTATTTCCAACACCAACAGGGTTGTCTCTTTTTCCAAGAAGTTAAAGCTATTGGGTTTCACCCTGAGACTCGCAAAAAAATCATTTGGAAAGAGGCCTTGCAAATATACAATAAACATGAAAAGGGAAAAGTGGGTACAATAATCTTGTTGAACAATAAATGGGACAAGTGTATTCAAATATTTAGTGTCTCTTTGTGCAATAGAAGTGTTTGCGTGATTTTAGAAGTGGATGGGGTTAAATGTGATCTATGTTCTATATATGTCCTTAATGATTACAAAGAAAGAGCCTACTTGTGGAAATGCTTGGTCACACCTAAAAAAATTCCTTGGGTATTTGAAGGTGATTCCAATATGGTGGAGTATAACCAAGATAAAAAAAGGGGGTAAAAATGTCAATTGGAAAGATAATGAACAATACCTTTGGAATAGATTGAGAAACAATTTGAGATTGCATGATCCTCTTGAAAACAAGAAGAGAGAAAGAGAATTTATTGCATGCTTGACAGAGTTTATGCTAGCAAGGACGACTTCTATTTTGAGACCCCTAATGGTGGTAACATTATAAAATTTCATACTAGTGCCCTATCTGACCACATCCAATTGAAGCCAAGATTAAATGGTTAGTGAACAAGGATAAAGGGAAAGATGGGAAAGACAATATGTAATGTATGAACCCAAATTCATCACATAATCCAAATAAATAACATAAATAGCATATTGATAAAGTTTATTTTCGATTACATCAACTAATGAACAATATATCAATGCATGCTACATCATCACATGTCATAATATCCAAATCATAAATCATGAGTACATAATTAAACATGGTACAATAATTGACTTAGGCAGTCCATCGCCAACAAGTCAAATAATACAATAAAGAATACAAGTAATATGTGCAATCACTGAAATCTCCAATAGTCCAATCCAATAATCTTTTGCAATCAAAGACGAAAACATGGTCAAGGTGTTTTTTCCACCCTGCACGAGATGCTTAGCAAAAAGGGATTTGTGAACAGGAGTGAATCTGGTGCATGCCTGATATTATCTACATGCATAATCCTATCATACGAGAACATGCTATGATCAAATATCAAGATATGGCAGTGAGCAATATATATTTATAAATCCATCTATTTCAATGGTCTAAAAATAGCTTGGCCAAGCATATATCGTATACGGTAAAATAAAAGTAGAACTGGAAAAAGCAGATTCTACGCCCTTGTAACCCCATATTCGGCACTCGTCCCAAAAGGTAAAATTTCCACATACACGCGCAAAAACAATCTTTCCCTAATCTAACATCATATTAAAATCAATCTAACAATACTCACAAAGCATTTACCATCCACTTGCATACATCAAGAATTAATGCAAATTATGAACTATTTTTAGTACTTTTCCAATAAAATGTAATTGCAACTAACGCAATAAAAGAAATAAACATTATTTTTCTAAAAGAAGAAAAACATATGATGTGTGTATATACACACATATGAGACCATAATAATCAAGAATAATGTTGAATCATAATTACAATAAAATTAATTAAAATAAATGATATCATCTACATGTGTTATACATATATGTGTATATGAGTATAAATACCCTTTTACATATGTATACTTGCATACAAAAGCAAAAATGGATTAAATAGAGGTTTATTGTAGGCAATTATACAAATTTAATCTCAAAACAATTCATTTTCAAATTGGCATATTACATTTGAAATAATAAGAAAGATTTGTTCTAAACAAAATTACTTTCAATATATTTTTATGTATACTAATCAAAGAAATTCTAACTTTAATTATTTTCACCGTGCATAATCGTTCCATATTTTTAGGCTCTAAGTTTGTTTTTTCTTATATTTTATATTCCATGCATGTGAAATGCATGAAAACTTCTCACACTGTTTTAATATTCCAGCACCACTATTCGTGCCCTTTAAACAATTAGTGAAAAAAAAAATCACTTTTAACTTTAATATAGATAAATTTATCTTCGTATATTTCTCAAGCCTGTGTGGCTTATGCATGTTTAAAACCAGTTAACATTTTTTTTTAATAAAGCTCTCTTTTTATTATTTTTATTTTATTATTTAAGTAAACATAGACTTCAAAAAAAAATCAACGATTTCCTGATCTGGAAATTTTATTATACAAACATAAAAGAATTATATTTTTTTTATATTTTAATAGAAATTTTAATTAAAGTACAATAACTTTTGTTTGTTTTTGTTTTTTCTTATTTTAAAAGAATTATTAACTAGAATTAAGTATATTTTAAAAGAAAAAAAACAATAAATTTTTAGTTTCTTATTTTATTTATTTTTCATTCTTCTAAAATAAAAGAATCTATATACATTAAAATATAATTATTTAAATAATGAACATTTAGTTAATATTTTATATAATAAAATATATTTTTACATAAAGAATTAAGTTTAGTTTTCATATAATAATTATTAAAATATTCAATCTAAATTTTCTTTTAAGAAATAATAAAACATAAATCTATATGTAAAGAAATATTAATATTTATTATTTGATTTTTCAAAACAATAACGAAATAACATATTCTAATTCAAATATTTAATTTATTACACTATTCATTTAATTTCCATTAATAAGTAATGCAACAATAACTTTCATTATTCTAACACAAATTCCATATCAAAAAAGAAGACTTATACCCTTTTAAATCTTCTCATAGTATTCATTTTTCAAAATCAAATTAACATATTCGAATGCATAAACACCAACTATTTTCCCAATTTTCAATCAAACACAAAGTATACACTCACGGTCATGCTTGGCCATCAATATGCAATGCAAGAATGAATAAACTATGTGGTGTGCAAGATTCCTTCATATTCATAGATGCCAATCAACTAAACATCCCTACCTTGCCCATGTTTCCGCCTTCGACATTGTACCTGCATCCATTTGCACTCAATTTCTCATCAGTAAGGGTTAATCCATAAACCAATATACGAAGCAATGCATGTACATTATATCATCATATAATCAAACATATGCATCAAAATCAAATACATATGTCATCCATACATCACAAGTAGATCAACACATGATACCATCAAAGGTCTAATAAGTTCTCATATAATATAATGCTATAACTATGAAAGTAAAAGATCAGTATGTGACACAATACATGTTTAAATTTAACATGAGTCTCCTAAAGCATCGAATGTGTAATGTTGTCATTTTTACCATTAGAGAAATTTAAAACTAGGACTGAATTAAAATGAATTAAGGGTGACAAAGGTTCTGAGTTCTTTTTTCACTATCTCAAAGCTAAAAATGCTAAGGAGACTAGTTGTCTAGGGTTTGACCGAGAGAGAGTTTGCTCCCCAAGCCCACAACTTGCTCACCACCAAGTCAAGAGCATCAATCAAAAGAAGTAATGAAAAACCCTTAGCACAAGTGAAGAGCTCAATGTTACCAAAAACTAAGGGCTTCCAGGAATCCATCACCCAGCAATGAAGATCCGGAAGAGTAGGCCAAAGGCTAGGAAATCTATGCACCAACCCATAACGTTGGTAGAAATCCACATTTTTCACCACATCTTGGCCACAAACCACAACCAGGAATGTCTTAGCATAAGGAAGAGGACAAGATTTTCCCCTAGAGGAAGAGCAACAGCAAAACTGGCAACATGAGTGTAGCTTTGACTACCAGCAATAAAATGACGCTTTGGAGGGGGGATGCCATCTCCCACACCACCATTTGCAACAGACGACCCAAGTACAGGACACCCAAAATCAAAAGACCCAACACCCATCAATGAAGGAATATCCGCAAGAGAGGGCACCATAGTCATAGAAGAGGTGGCCCCAAAGAGAGAGCTTGACATGTTAAAGTCTAATGAAGAGATTTTTTATGTTAATCTTCCATAAAGTTTCTTTGAGTGGGACAGAGCCAATGAAAGTAGAATCAACTGATTCGGGTCTAATAATGTAATATTATTCTTTTTTTCTCATTGTGTCCAAGACTTGGTAATAGTATGCTATTGTAATGATCTGATGCTATATGACTACTCTTTTTGGCCCCTAGGGTAGTGATCAACTCAAGAAAAAAGTGTGTATATTGCAACTAAATTATTCTAACCAATGTATGAATTCATACTATTTGTTGAGTTTCGTTGTTCCAAAAAGGGAACCCTATTTTCTTGAGAATTTTTATACAAAAAATTTGAGTTGGTCAATAGAACATTATTAGATCCCTTGAGAGGTATAATAGGAGAAATCTTGACTTAATCTCTCTTGTTCCTATATTTTTTAGGAACAAAATCCTCCAAAATAGGAAACAATGATCAAAAATAGATCAAAGTAAGTTAGATAGGTCAACTTACATAGTCACTCAATGGAAGGGATCTAGAGGAATTGCTTCAACTATTGAGCTCCCAAACATTTTGAAACCAAAAGCCTCCTAGTTGGGGAAGTATGATTAAAAAAAAAAAAAGATCCATTTAAATTAGCTAAGATTGGAATTTTTTTCTTAGATCCAATGACAAAAAAAATTCTTTGGATGTCCATTTGAAATAGTCAATCAAATCTTCTAGGTCAAATTTCTCATTTTACAGTCAAGATTTAACATTGTGTCATTTGCAACAAGGTTTGATCATTGCCAAACAAGATAATAACTCACACGATCTAAGAGAAATTGCATTTGAAATTTGAATGTTTCAAGTTGTGAAGAATGTCTTCTCTTTCAATGATTGCCATACTTTTGTTCTATTTAACATGTACCTTTTATATCATAAGTCCCCTAAGGAAACATAATGGAATTCTCTGAGAGTTCCATTACAATTGAGAAATGTTTGAAAGAATTTGCAAGGCTTGTATAGATTTTTGGACATGTAAAAAAAATCTCTTTAGAGTTTTCTCTATTTTGGTGGTTTTTCCAAATTAAATGTTGTATTCTCTATTGTGCTCTTGTTTTACCATTATTTTTCCCATTATCCATATCAATTCAAAGTAAAAATAAAATAAGTCTTATCATACCTCTAGAAGAAAGTGACATGAAGACTGTCTTCCCCAAGTGGGTTTCTCAAGTCAAACGTAGTTGTATTCTCTATTGTTTTGTTTTTTTCTCTTGTTTTATCAATATAAAGGCAAGGGGGCCGGTTTCTCATTATTTGCATAAAGAACTGCATATAATATGTTCATGGATCAAGTCATAGAATATCCAGATTAATTATGACTGATCTCTAAATGAAGATAATGAAAAGGAGCATCATCTTTGGTCCTTCGGGATCATGCATGTGTAACTGATATTTTTGCTAATCAGTTATGTAGAATTGCACCCATTCAATATAGTCAATCTGCATGATAGTTTCGTTGCAATAAAAATCATATAATATCTAACAAAATAACAGACTCTACAAGGTCAGGAAGCTCAAATTTTAGTGTCTCAATATGTGTCAATTATTTTGCTTCTATTTTAAACATTCTAGCACTCTCATATTCCTCATGTAATCTACGTGTATAAAAGCCCGAGTGCCCATTGAAATGGATTCTCTTGGTTGTATTTGATTGAATGTTAATTTCTTAGAGAGTTTGCATTTTATTGGGAAGTGCTGAGAGAAAATGCAGAGCTTGTGAAGTGTTTTACGTGTGTAGAAAATGTACATGAAAGCCTTAATAAAAGCAATAAACCGTGTAATCTCAACAACACAGTGGCATAAGAGTTGTTCTCCCAGTATTTGGGAGTCCTGTTTGGCCTTCCCCAGGTCAACACAACATAATCTTAAACAAAGAAAAGCTAGCTTATCCTTTGTTTGCACTAAATGCTAGATGTGAGATTCATATTGGTAATATACGAAATAGAATATTTATACTAATTATGGATCAATTTGTCTTCTCTATCATAACTTAAGTTCATTCAAGGTAAGCCCAGCAGTAACTCATCGAACTTTTACATTGGACGGTAACGATGCGGACCCCTGTTGTCTCTCCGTAAAGCATTGGTAACTATCGTTGACTGCTCCTTATTTTTCCTTTATATATATTTCACAAACATACTTATGAAATCCCCTGTGGGATCACCAACAGAGGCCCATCCACCTTTCATTGTGCAGGTATAGCTTCGTTTCCGTTGTCCTCTCATTTAACCATCAATTTGCTTTCAAACATTCTAACTTCTCACAACGTACGACCATATCTGCTGCAAATTTATCATTAACCCGAACAGATAAAATATTTCATAACAAGAAACTTCAGTACTAGATTCCTCCAAAGATCTCTGAGTTTTGGTTTCAGCTGAAGCGACTAGGACCATTTGGATAGTTTTTTTTTAATATGTATGACCTAATTGAAGTTGTGTTAATTTGTTTCAAGTAAGCTACTTGGAAATTTCATTACAAAACCAAATCCATTAAATGAACTAACATACTTGCATGGATGAACAAACATATTTTTATCAGCTGTGCTTTCAATGCTTTTGAAATCTTGATTAAGTAGTTTTATAAAATCAGTTTTTCTTTTGGTAACGTGATGTGAAGCATAAACTCTCCACATTCCGGGGAAGGGAAGTCCCATATAGGTGTGTCAAGCTCCTACTTATTTTCGTCCGTCATGGGCAACAAAAAAAATTTAAACCGAAATGATAGGAGATAACTACAATTTGATTGTTATTCTCGAATGAATATATACTTAAATCCAATTATAAACACTGGTCAAGACACTCGTAGTATTCACATACCAATAAATATCTTTACTTGAAGTCAAAAGCCCGTTTATGTCAAAAACAACCCTTTACATTAAAATGCATCATGCCCTTGTTTAATCACAGCTTCTACTGCAAAGCTCAGGCACAATTTGACTAAAACAGAAATTGATCTGCCTAATGCGATAAAGATGTTAATGTATATAAAAGTTCTCTTTGCCACTAGGGTATTAATGTGTATACCATGAAATGGCCTAAATTTAGATCCCAATAGAACTTCTATTAAGATTTTATAATACCCCGAGATATCTGGATCGATTTTACTTGTTTTTGTTTTTCTATGTTCCGTCGATGAATGGCTTCATAGTTAAGTAGGCCTCATGTTCATTGGTCTGAACCAATTTGGAATATATTAAAATGTCCAGTAGGCCTCATGTTCGTTGGTCTGAACCGATTTGGAATATATTAAAATGTCCAGATGTCATACTTTGAAATAATTATCCACTAGACTTCTTAACTCTCAAAGGAAATTGATATAATAATATCCTTCACTACATTATAGAAACATCATAATTTTAAAAGCAAATATAGAATATTTTGCTCCCAGACATATACTGAATTTTTTTACTTTCCGATTTTGACTATTGTACAATGCACAAGGTAATAGTAATTATCAAAATAAGAAGTGCAAAAGGTATGAACTTCAAAAATATGATTACTCATCCAAGTCATATTTAGATAGGCATATGGTTAGTCTTGGAGGAGGAAATTGATCTCAAAAAGTGATGCAGAATGAATCTCAAATAACAGATCTGTAATCTTTTATGCCAGTAACTTTTTATTTTACAACAAAAATGTATAGACATATCAAAAAGACAAATAGAAGATCTCCTAAATGAATGATGCCAACAATTAATACACATTTATTACGATACAAAAGCAGTTGTCAAGAATCTTCCACGATTGAAACAGATGGGACGTAAAATTATATTCAAGACACTCTTTATATGCTCTGGAAAAAAATCTGTTAGTGCCATTTTCAGCAAAATCAATGTTCTCCAGAAAGTATTCATCTTGCCTATACAAACAAATACAAAGGCCAAAAAGGGAGTGACATAATCAACAAAATATACACTTCTCGGGTTACATACAGATCAGTTTGGTAAAAAGGAAATAAAAAGTAAACTTATATACAGGCAACCAGACAGGGAAGCACTGAAGGCCTCCGGAAGTAAAGAGTGGATGATATCATCTCAATTGTTGAAATGAAATTTTCATTATGGCTTAGCCTTGTTGCAATATACAAAGTTCAGATATCCACAGAGAGAACCTGCAAGAATACGAACATGTCATATAAGGACCACAAATCACCTCCGCAAATCAAACAACACCAAATAAATATGAATGCAGAACATAAAAAAACCAATTTTTAACTTCCACCACAAAAGATGAAACTTTAAGAGTTCAAATAGTAAAACTTTTAACTATCCAAACATTACGTTTATAGACAAAACCACACCTAGTTTCAAATATGTTGAAAAAAAATACATTTATGTACCAAAAACGGGGAAAAAGTCATATGTAAAGTTTATAGCCTTAGCAGAGCAAACAGTATATATAAATATGAGTTCAAATAGTAAGTCTTTAAACTATCCATACATAAAGTTTATAGACAACTGAAAGTATAAATGAATGATTGAGATGCACGAGAGTCATGCAAATACTCCCAACTCCTCTAATCAGTCCTTTTCAGGTCCAGAATATTGACCAAAATCATGTCTTTGAACAGTCTCTGACTACGTTTACAATAGAGATACCAAGCATTCTTATTTATTCCTTCTGTACCAAAATCATATCCTGTAAACAACCAGGAAACAGGTTGACACTGCAAAGCAGACACTTAGGAAACAGGTTGACACTGCAAAGCACATTTTTTGTTATTAAATTTACAAGCCAGATCCCCCCAGTTTATTATCTGTCAGTAATTACCCTAAACATAGATGAACTACTCGCCACTCGGCAAAACTCGCCAAGGCCTGAAAAAAAAACTCTGGCAAAAAATTCGTCAACTTAAAACCACGCTTAAATTTAATTAAAAATGCATTTTTTTTGCAAAATTTAATGAAAAGATGCATCCAATGAGTCAATAAATGAGAACACAAAAGAAACAAGCTGAGTCTAGATATATTTAAACGCAAAGTGGGTACAAAATCACATCCTAATGAGAAATGCTAATGGCTAGAAGCAAAATAGTAAATAGTTTTTGTAGAACTAAAAGTAAATACATCAATACAATTACATCTTCCTCTTCCCAGCTCTAGTAAAAACTAGGGGAGAGGTAGAACTAAAGGGTCTAGTCCTAGAAGTCTATTCTGGGCATGCCGCGCGACTGTGCCTCCTCGGTCGGTATGACTGGCTCGGGTTGTGGCTTGTCCTCCATCCTGGATGTAGCTCTGCCTCCAGCTGCACCTGGCACTGGCAATGACTCATCCTCCTCAATTGCATCTAGTGTGAAACCAAATCCACCCCCTTCCTCTTCTGTAACTTGCCTCTACAAATCATTGATGTCATCCTCTGTAAACAATGAGGCTGCTCCTACGCTGTCCAATCACTGTAAGGATCTATATCATCCAAATCAATTGAACCAATTGGTGCTTCCTCTACCTTCCTTATGCGCAACCAAAGATGATATTGCACAAAGACAAGGTCATTAAGGCATTTTTGGGCTAACTTGCTCCTCTTCTTCATGTGCATGGCCTTAAAAAAGCTCCAATTGCGCTCACAACTGGATGAATTACAAGACTGACATAAGATTCTGAGAGCAAAATTTTTGAGATTTGGGGTATTTCCACCCCAACTTTGCCACCAAGCATCTGCAAAATAAAATTAGGTTGAGGGTAGCACCCCTCGCAAGGCTCTGAGGATGAGAAAAAGAGGGGTAGAGAGATAGGTCTAGATCTTGGGGGAGAGAGGAGAGAGTGAGATGGAGAGTGGTAGAGAGGGGGATAGAGGAAGAGTGATAGGGAGATAGATAGGTCTAAAATTCAGGACAGATAAAGTGAGTGAGATAGAGAGAGCGAGAGAATGCTAATAGGAGTCTGTTGATTACTGAAATTTGACTGAGTGAAAAAATTTAAAAGATCTTCTAAAACCTTGGATTTGCATTATAACTCCTAGAGATCTGAAACCACTCTCAAACATCCTGTCAATATATACATGAAATATAACTTATAAACTCTCAAACATCCTGTCAATATATACATGAAATATAACTTAAATTATAAGAAAATTGACAAGATGTTTGAGAGTGGTTTCATATCTCTAGGAGTTATAATGCAAATTCTAGGTTTTAGAAGATCTTTTAAATTTTCAGACTCAGTCAAATTTCAATAATCAACAGGCTCCTATTAGCATTCTCTCGCTCTCTCTATCTCACTCACTTTATCTGTCCCGAATTTTAGACCTATCTATCTCTCTGTCACTCTTCCTCTACCACTCTCCATCTTACTCTCTCCTCTCTCCTCTCTCCCCCAAGATCTAGACCTATCTCTCTACCCCTCTCTTTCTCACCCTCAGACCCCGCAAGGGGTGCTACCCTCAACCTGATTTTATTTTGCAGATGCTTGGTGGCAAAGTTGAGGTGGAAATACCCCAAATCTCAAAAATTTTGCCCTCAGAATCTTATGTCAGCCTTGTAATTCATCCAGTTGTGAGCGCAATTGGAGCTTGTTTAAGGCCATCCACACGAAGAAGAGGAGCAAGTTATATTTTGATGAAGAGAATGAGACTGACTTGAAAAAAAAAAATAGATAATTTTTTACATGTTGGAGCTTGTTTAAGGCCATCCACACGAAGAAGAGGAGCAAGTTATATTTTGATGAAGAGAATGAGACTGATTTGAAAAAAAAAAAAAGATAATTTTTTACATGTTTGGGCCTTTTTTTTTAATGCAGCCGAGTTTTTCCTAGAAACTCAATGAGTTTTTGTGAAAAAGTTGGCCAAAAACTAGGCGAGTTTCTTCTACGAGTTAAAGTCGTAAATACTCGCCAAGCAAAAAAACTCACGAGATTTTGAAAACTCGCCATGTTTTCGCCGAGTAGTCCATCTATGACCCTAAAAGTGATATTATTTAATTTATGGAAGAGAAAGCTGCTCCGTAAAGAAAAAGGCAAGAACAAAGAAACTATTGAAAATTGTGAAGAAAATTAAAGCAAGCAAACAAAAAAGAGAAACTTTGGGTTAGTTCTTTGAAAAGAGTCTTTTACAAACTTTGTTTTAATTTACACTGGAATGATTGCAGGTGTCCACACAACTAGTATTAAACATAGATGAATAACTCATTGAGAACTCAAGTCATCCTACTAAAAGAGCTACTTGTAGTTTTACTTATGCCACATCCTAGCAAGACAACAACATAGATCCACAGCAAGTACTCTTAAACAAACTACTCACAATTTAACTTGCATGGCATCCTAGTGGGACTGCAACAAACTCAACATATGCAGCACTCAAGTAAAATAACACAAAATATATAACCGAATCCAAATAGGACCATCATATCCGCACATCAGCCAATGCGAAGCCACCAAACAATTGGGACACGATCAAGAAGCACCTTCAGCACGTTAGAAATCATTTCCATAAGCCGGACCAAAATCACTTGACCAAATCATCAAGTATTTCCAACCGGTAAAGCTAACCAGTACCAAGAAATATCAACTGGGAACATAAGCGATAGCTTCCGGAGCACCAAATCATGAACCAACTGAATATGACAAGCATGTGACCAACCTAAATAACCATCCAAAACCGAATCCAAAGATCTGATCATACCGGATCACAATCATAGCCAAAACCAAGACAAACACCAAATCTAACCGAGATAGCAGAACCATATCCAACTAGGATACAGTGTTGACATCAATGACAACACTTGACCAAATCCAGCATATTGCTAACAACACAACAGTAGTTAGACGAACTTCCTGAGATTATGTCTTAAGATATATCAGATCCTCTATGCCATTGATGACTACATATACTCCCTTTTCCAAATCTGCTGATAACATATATATGTGTATGCTGCTTATACTCAGAATTCTGCATTTTAGGATGGCACCCCATATCCTCCTTTCTGCCCTTTTGTCTGCTCTAAAAAATGGAATCCCCTTCCACTCCCCTTCTTAAATGAAACCTTGTCCCCCTTATAACTTCCAATGTGAGAGAGAGTCACACCCCTTCATTAGGCCTTCCCTCTGCAAGGGTCGCAAGCTTTCACAATGACCACCCTTTTGAAAGATCACAACCTTTCATTATTTCTGTCCTTAAAAGTCACTTCCTTATTTTCTGCCCATTCCTTTCTTCTTCCACTAAACCTTCCTTGATTCCCATGCTCCATTCCTTCTTCCTTTTCTCCATATCCCCCCTATCCACATTAATTGCTTACTCCTTTTATACCCTCATATCTCATTGAGGAGACACATCTCTTTGGAAAGAGATATCCCTTTGAAAAGTCATGTCCCCTCATTGCTGTCTTACTATTTTACTTAGATCTGCACTTCTGATTGTAGATTAAAATTGTTCTTTCAAATGAAGTTATCTTCTCCCTTTTATACCTCGTGTTTGAGGAGGTCACAACTTTTCATTTCATGCCTTTTGACCATTCATTAAAATTAACTAAGTTTTATTTAGTTTAATTTTATTCTTTTGTGTTAATTTTAATTTTATTTATGTTCTTTATTTTTATTATGAATATTTATTATTAAATCCTGTTTCAAAATGGGGACATGACATTGATTGAATTAACAACTTATGTTTACGGACTAAAGCACTCTTTGATTGCCTTGAGTACCACCTTGCACATTATGTTGGCCATGACATCAAATTGTATCCATAATGCTAAGTTAGAGATAGAAAAGGAGATGAAAAAAGCTTTTGCATTAATGGACCAAAAGATATCAGAGAGAATGAGTACAAATATAACCTTAGCAGCAATCATGAATCCAACAAATCATGGGACAGAGATTGTGTGCTTCTGTCATGGTCGTGGATTCACAACAAACCCACTTCATCTAGCTCGTGCAGAGTCTATTTACAGGGCTTTCCTGTTCCTTGAATGCCTGGGTCACACCTTTGCTTGGATCACAGCCTTCACTTGAAGATATGGTATGGAACAAGAAGAAGCATGAGGTAAAGTGCTAGCAGGTTTCATGTCTCTCATGATCAAGTGAGGCTAGAGATAGCAAGCAATTATACCATCTCAACAAGGTACCATTAGAATCTTTGAAAGGGAGCCTATTTCCCAATTCTTGTGGATCCTACACAATTCTGGCATGAACAAGGGGTGCTGAGAGGTGCTGGAGAAGTAGCAGAAGAGGTGGTAGAGTAGTGGGGTTATTGTTTTTTGTTGGTTGTCCTTTTTGTTGTTTGTAACTAGGTAAGATGGGTTCGGATTGCCTTAAGGCAACATCCGAACCCATATAGGACTGGGTCCTATCCTAAAGGGGTAACGTGCCCCCAAGTTAAGCTCAGCCCCATACCCTCACGCCACCCTAAAATACACCACGCCTCAATAAATAAATTGGCGCCAAAAGGAGGAAGGCCGACTTGGATTTAATAAAGGTTAAAGACTCATATAAATAAAGATCAAATGCAAACTCAAAGAAATTAATCATTTTCCTCATGCAATCAGCGAATTAGCTCTGCTAATAGAAGTGCGAATTTATCCAAGGATTGTGCGAATTTGTCAAGGATTGTGCGAACTTGTCCAAGAGGATATAGGCCTCTTTTGGTACAGACTTGAAGTGCTTAGAAGTGCAGATCTGACATGCAAAAGGGATCAGATCTGGAGAAGCAAGCTAAGTATTGTATTTGTGCAATTAAGAGAGAATATATAATCTAACCTGTGGGTCTTTAATGCTGGGTTTTTTCCTCCTTGGAGGTTTTCCCAGGGTATTTGTGTTTGTCTCTTGTTTACTTGTTTCATTTCTGAGTTTACTGAATTATGGTTTACTAAAATATTACAAATCTGATTAACAAACTAGGGCATAATTAAAAGACATAAATCTGATTACTGATCTAGGGCACAAAATTAACACTCTTTAGATATGTATTTTCGTATATAATGATTATTTAATGGCTTTAGTTTTATCTGGTCAAATCATAATTGTAATTGTTTTATTCTCAAGGGCAGGGACTCGATGGAAACCCCACTAATGACTAAATACTCTAAAAAATGAAAAATGAAATAAAAGAAAACTTAAATATTAGTTACACTATGCAATTTTATGCCATGTACTAAAGAGTTTAAATAAAGAAAGAGGTGAAACACACATATCTAAGACAAAAAGACAACGTGCAATGAGTACTACTAATTAGTAAATTACTTATATTTTGTCCAATAATGCATGGAAAGTTTTGCAGGCAACATATGAAGTACAGGGAGGATAAGAAGATCCACAGCTGCAGAAATAAAATTATGGTATCCATGCGCAGAAACAAAGTATATCACATATCTAAGGCAAAAGGATAATGTGCAGTAAATACTATAAATTACTATTGTTTTGTTGGATAATATGTGGGAAGTTTTGCAGGCAAGATATGAAAAGTGTGGAACAAGGAGATACAAACCAGCAAAAGTAAAAGTATGATATCTGTGTGGAAAATAAATATATATATATTATATACATGAACAAACTAAATTAAATTAAATGTTAGTTACCTTTTGGAATTTTACGCCATGTATATAAAAAGTAAAGATAAAATAAGAGGTGAAATACACATATCTAAGACAAAAGGGTAATGTGCAATGAATACTATTAATTACTTTTGTTTTGTAGGCAACATAAGGAATGCAGGAGCAACATCTGCATCCGCAAAAACAAAATAACGGTGGCTATACCAGAAAAGACAAGTAGCAAATAAATTTTTGAAGGCAGAGGAAGAAAAAAGTCTGGTCAAAGAATATAAGTGTGGTAATAAAAATGCAGGGAACCAATTCAAAGAAGTTCATGTGAGATAATGAAGGAGCAAAAAATAAGGCCTATAGTAGATTAATAAAATGCAGGCACAGTATAAACATGTGTCTATACCAGAAAAGAAAAGTATTGAACAATTTTGTGAACGCAGAGGGAGGAAAAGTCTGGTCAAAAAATAAAAAAGCGGCAATAAAAAATGCAGGGAATAATGAAGGAGCAGAAAATAAGCCCTGCAGTAGATGAATAAAATGCAGGCACAGTCAAAGTATAACCTGCACGGATAGGTGAAAGGACACAGGTATAATGCATCAATAAATTATAAAATCAACTTCACAAATATGTACAGAACAAGTAGCATGCCATAGAGAAGATAATGATTGGAAGAAGTAATGTGAAAGATAAGTTTCAGCACCATAACAAAAATTCAGATACATGCAGAACATGCAGCAATAGAAATACAAAATATGCAGGCAGATAAAATTTATGAAGAAGCAAATGACACAAGCACAACGAATGAATAAAATGTGAGTGATCTGAGTGCAGAATGCGGGAACTCAAAACAGTTCAGCGTGCATTGTAAATAATGCATTCATAAATGTGAAGTCAAAGCAAAGTCAAAAAACAAAAAGGATGGAAAGATGAGATGAAATATAGGGGTTTTATAATTCATATGTTCAAAAACGAAGAGGAATTCTAGATGAAGTGCTAGATGAAGAAGTCAGAAAAGGACAGGAAATTGAAAATGTATGAGAAAATAAGAAAACTTCAGGAAAGAACCATTTGCAAGGAAAAAAATCAGAACAGGCACAGGTAAGGACCAAAATTCATGGAAATTTAGTTTGCAGCTGAATGTTGCTGTAAGCAAGTACCAAAGACTTCCAAGGAAGTTACATTAGCAAGGAAAAAAAACAGAACAGGTACAGGTAAGGACCAAAATTCAAGGGAATTTAGTTTTGCAGCTGAATGTTGCTGTAAATAAGGAAGTACCAAAGACTTCCAAGGTTTCGTGTCCAGTAGAGACGAGAAATTTAAGAGAAATCTGCTAATCTAGAAGGAACTACCAGTAATCATATGCATAAAGCCAAAGTTGAGAATTTTGTAACCACATGGGCAAGGAAAACATTTTCCAATAATATTATTTATTAAACTGTGCTGAAATGAGAGAGAACAGTAGAGTGTGCCCAATTCTGTAACAAAATCAGCCATTTTGCATATTGCTATGTTGAGAAATCTTTATATGCTTTTGTTTGTATCACTTCCAAATGATGCTTGTATTGTGGCCAAAAAATACAGAAAATCATTCATTATTTATAATTACCAAAAGATTGCATCAATTGCATACAACAGTTGCACAAGTTCCAATCATCACACAGCCATTTTTTTTATTTATGCAGTTTGAATGGATAGACATAAAATTATTGTGCATACAACTGTTCCCTTCCTCTGTCTTTCTCCAGTTTTCTTTCTCCCTACCCTTCTCACCTTTCAATTCTTTCTTCGTCAATGAAATAGATGGGAACTAGGATTAGTTTATTTCCATTCAAATGCCATTTTGAGCTTCTCATAATATCTTTTGGTTTTATTTTAATTTATGAATATCAAAATGCTGAAACATGTTAGTCAAGTTATTTTCAAGCCTCAGAAGAATTTCAACCTCAACAATACCCGGAAAACCATTCAGTTAAATATTTTTGTTATGTTATAGTGTGACTATAATCACCATATAATAAGCTTTTCAGAGGATACAATATTACAAACCCTATTATGGTTTGTAGTATCTACATTATGTTGCCTAGAGTCTATTTACACCTTTTTTATTGACCAAAATATCTCCATATGAAAAACTTCCTATCATTTAAACATCAAATCTGTGTCCCAAAACTGGTATGTTCACTTGCTTGGAAGTGACTCAAATTGAAATTCTTCTGCAAGCATTTAGCAATGGGTTGAAAAAATGATATAAAATGAAGAAATTAATTAAAATACACCAAATCCTATCATATGAAATCTCCACTCAAGCAGAGTAAGCAAGACTCAGCAAAAGAATTCAAACTATGTAAATGCACTAATTATACATTTAACATCCATGCAACAACAATATAGAATGAATGAGAAAAAATATTTAAATCTCTATCCATATTATATTAAAAAAAAGGAAACTGCAAGATGCATATCCAACCTCTGAAAAATGTGCTAAAACAATTGTGAGCTAAATTAAGAAGAATTGTTCCCTTGTTGTCTGAAGAAGAACGTGCGAACTATGATCAAGCCCGTGAGAAACCACCTGTTTGTGTACAAAAATGAGATTCAAATCACATACAAATGTCGAACATAACATCATTAGAACTACTCCACATAGTTCAATGTTAAAAAGTATGGCACCCACCAATTGAAGAACAAGTTTCTAGTTCAAAAGCGAAGGAACCATACCATCTGTGTAAGAGCTGCATAACGTTCCTTGCTCAGATACAAGGGTTTTCCTCTTTGCATGTCATAGTCCTAAAAATCGAAGTAATGTTACAATTAGTATCTGTGCATTTTTTCAATGCATACAATTCAGAGATATTACATGCAGCTCATTACTCACTGCACATCACAATGAAGAAAAAAAACATGATAAGAAACACATACACAACACTATAAAATGGTCCCTGCATATGTTATTTAATGCTGCCTTTGGCAAGCATTGTGTTTCATCGGAGCCTACAGTTCTGATCACCTAAATTCTTTTATTATGTAATTGAATCTGTCACAGCTATGTCTATTTTGGTTTCTATACCTACATATAAGAAAACTGGGGATTTTTTAAAAAATCACTCTAGCTTGCCTCGGGCCGTTTAAGTGCTGCTCCTACAGCATTTTAAATTACTCTTGGAGGGAAGAGAAGACTGACACTGCAAATAATAGAAACATTATGCCTACCAACAAATAACAAGTCTGTGGGCGCAAAAAAAAAGATTTGCATGAAGAAAATAAGCTACAAAAAGAACAGAGAATACCCATAAATATACCTCTGTCATGATGAAAATCAAACCATATGAGCAAATGGAGAGCCCATTTACCAAAAGTGAACAATGTGGGTATCTCAAGATGGTCTACTACAAAGATAAAACATCTGAAATCTAAACAGAACACTTAAAAATATCCTAAGGAAATGCAATGCATGCGACCAATACAAGGGATCTGCCATTACGAACACAAATGTATCCAATACCGGAGAGATCTGCCAACAGTCTAGGGGCAAAAAAGCGACTTGTTAGCAAAGAGAATAAATTGTGGCCCAAAAGAAAGAGAATCCCATTTAAAGAGGGAAATCTGCTAACACTGTGGCTTCCAATTTCATGGAAAATCAACCTGTGCACATCAAAAGGAAGTCTGCCACCTTTTAAAGACCCAAGGGGTCCACCAAGAAAGAAGAATGCACCATCAAACAGTGACTTTACATCAAAGAACAAGTCTTTCATGATCATCCACCAACTCACAAGAAACCAAAACAAGGGTCCGCAACCAACGAAAGAGGATCCATAAAAAAAGAGCAAACGGATTGAACCACATATGGCAAAACATGTGTGCAACACTATATACATGATGCACAAGCATCTTATTTGCAAAAAATAGAAAAGCTACCAACATCTGAACAAAACCATTAATAGGAAGGGAGAGGTAACTACCTCTTCTACTCAGCAGATGATACAATGTGAGCCTGGAAGCTCCAACAGATGACCAAAAACAGTGCACGAAGAAAAATATTATAACCAAAGACAGTTCATAAAGAAAAACAAGTAGCATTTGAACATCTTTGTTGCTCTATGCTCAACCTATATAGGCCACACCAACTTGGAACTGTCGCATACATTGAGACTTAGTCAAATTGGAAAATGTTAACCAAGAACAGAATGCACCCTCCTTCAACTTCTGTTCACATGAAAGAAAGGTGGAACTTCCTAGAAATGGCTTAAAGTATACAGGGTGTTGGAGTAAATAGTTATTTATCCTATTTTACTGACACTTAAGCTACTTAGGCATCACTATTTAATATTTTGATTTAGGTGAATATCATTTACCTTACATTTTGTAGCTGGATAATTGGTGATAGTTGTCTATACCTACACTCAAATGTGATTGAGATACATGTCCACATCTTGTGTTCTCTCACCTCTCACCTTTTGCTTTATAAGAAAGGCTATTATACATATATCATCTCAAATCAATTCATCTCTTTGCTCGTAGCAATAAAGACAAGGGCAGGTGCAGGTGCAGATCAAGATCAAGACACTGCAGCCTCTCCTCCGATGAAGATGGTCCAGCTGCAAAAGGTATTTTAGTTGTTGAGTTCATTACTGGGGGCTGGGGTTGAAGTGAAACATTTTTTTTCTCTCTGTGAAGGTTATATTGCAGGTCATGTTCCTAGCAATGGAGTTTTACTCCAACATGGTATCAAAGCGGTCCTCCTGCGTCTCCTTCCCCTGAGTTTTTTTCATCAGAGTTTTGAGGTCAAATCCCAGGTGATCTCGATTTGCAATTGGAGACACTCATCATTTGGGGCTTCGTTATTTTTATCAGGCAATTTTATGAGTATAGTATTGGCGATCAGCGTCATTCCACTTGGCACATATTGCATTTTTTTGAAGGCTCGCTGTATATTCTGCTGTTCTTATTGTTGGTGGTGGTGCCAAATGTTTCATTTGAGCCATGTTTTGTTTGAGGCATCATTTTATATCATCGGCATTCTTATTTGCCTAGTTTTGCACCTGCGCATATTATTATCTTGGCCGATTGTTTTGTTGGAGAAATTAACTGGTCATTGCAAAGGTTTTTTTGTTATCCTAACCGAGTATCTATTGTTCTCCAGCATTAGTTGCACCTTCAATTAGGATATTCATTAGTTGATTGTGGCAGGCACTCAATTTTTTTTGTTTGCTGGCTGCTTCTTTTATGACCTCTTTCTATCTCTCATGAGCTCATCTTCACAGGAGCCCTCTCAAAGGCATAGACTTGTTCATAAGTGTGGACACCAGCAACGATTTGTTCTCCCTGCAAGGAATTCGGCATTTCTTTTTCATCATACCATAAATTGGCGATTATATAGAATCCCACTTTATACTATTATAAAGTCTCTTCAAATATTTATCCAGTTAGGGATTTTTGATTTCACAGAGGAAGCCCGCGGGTGAACCCAGCCAAAGGGGGCAGCGAGCATATTGGGACTTGTTTATCCCACATTGGGCCCATGCAGGTTAATTTGAGGCTTTAAATAGCCCATTTTACATCCTCTTCATTGTGAGCTTAGGTCCACGTAGGTAGTTGGCTCTCCTTGCACGCTCGAACCTATGGAGTGGTTGACTGTGTTTGGAGCGCTTGACTTTGGTGACAACACAGCTATGGTTTGATCCGCTCACTTGGCTTGTTGACTCGTTGACTAGTGTCTGACTCAGAGATGACATGGCGTGGGAACCCGCCACACATTTCACCTCTCAACCCTTAGGGGCTTGTCTTTTGCCGCCAAAATTGCTCTTTATGGTCATATGGTGAACCAGGGGCTTTTATGGATTCCGAAAGTGCCTATTGTGGGCCTTTTTTTCATATTTGCATGAATTTTGCAAATAGATGCCGATTTTTGCAATCCAGATATGAATGGAAAGCTTCGTCAACTTTGTGATAGACAAGGTATTTTTCAATTATTTAACTATTTGGTGTTGAATTTTGTCCGTTGAAGTTAGATCTTGGTTTTGCACAATTTCATTTTGTTGATCTCTACTCATGAGGTGAGAAGTGTATCATTGTTGTAATCATAGGTTATGCAACACATCCTTCTGTTATGCAACACATGTTAGATGGCTTAATCTCTTGCCTCATCTTTATGGACTCATTTTTAAGCCAAAAACCAAATGGATGCAATCAGTTTGGGGTAATAAGAATGATCGTAACATAGGGTTGATTTGTTATAGTATCACTAAAAGCTTCAGTTATGACATTTACCCCAAGTTTAAAGGTATTTAGTGCCCACACACAATTTGGATCAGTATTTGGGAGATCCACGTGTTCCTCTATTTTCAAATGATCCTACTTCAAATTGCCTTCTTCCACTTGATGATGTTGACAATATTCCCCTTAATGATGATACCTTAGAGGCGTTTGAATATGAAGCAGACTTGAGCATTATGATGATTTAGAGGCTCCTCTTGAACCTCCTACTTCTCTAGTTGAGGTCACACATTCATCTTTTGTTGATGATTCAAGTGAGTCATTGCAAGACGTATCTATTTGTCTTCCTAATTGGGATTCCTAATTGATAGGGATTAGCTCATTATTTGTGAGACTCACATTTCAGATTTGAGAGACCAATTTGAGGGTTTATCTCTCCTCTCACATTCATGAGTCTCCTCCTTCACTTGATTTGTGACATTTCATGGCCCAATTTGATCGTGCTTATGTGATGGCTTCTTTAAGGTTGCAGACTCCTATTTATTTTTTAGAGGCATCTCGCCTATTTAATGATAGTCGTGGCACCAATGGCGTAACTTCATCTTTATCTTTGGAGCTTATCCAAAATCAGTTTCCATTTGTTCCTTGCTTGTCACCTTCTATCATGATTGGGTGTGTACCCGATTGGTTTGTAACATCTACATCATCCAAGGACTTGACAACATATGAGCAGATTTTAGAGACATCATAATCTTCATACATTTAGAGCCAACTTCCTACCAATTCCTATCTAGAATTGGAAGCATTCCTATATTTACACTTGGTTTATCTACTTCCTATAGGAAGTAATGTTGTTTTTAGGCATTGGACTATGTTTTGTCTTCACGCACTCACCATTTCTACAAGACATTATCCATCGGACCATGTTTTGTCTTCCAACACTCGCCATTTCTGTAGGCATTGGACTATGTTTTCTCTTCAAGCACTCGCCATTTCTTTCCTTGCTATAGGAGGTCATTGCTTGTATATACATGATGTACACAGTCCTTGGGGGTGTGATTGAGTCCTCCATCCATGCATCTTGTTGCTTATCTTTCTCTTGGAGAGGAGTTTTGTCCCATTGGGTTTTCTCCTTTTCTCCACTTTGTGAGAGATTTCGTTGCATCGCATTGTACATGGGTACTCAGGACTCATATTGCATAATAATCTTCTCCCTAAGTTGCACTTGGGGGTGTTGGAGTAAATAGTGATTTATCCTATTTTACTCATGCTTAAGTTTACTTAGACATCATTATTTAATATTTTGCATTTTGGTGAATATCATTTACCTTGCATTTTGTAGCCAGATAGTTGGCGATAGTTATCTCTACCTACCCTCACATGTAATTGAGACAAATGTCTACATCTTGTGTTCTTTCACCTCTCGCCTTTTTCTTTATAAGCAAGGCTACTATACATATTATATCATCTCAAATAAATTCATCTCTTTGGTGAAATATTTGTTTCTCTGGGAAGATTATATTGCAAGTTGTGTTCTTGGCAATGGAGTTTTACTCCACAAGGGTCCTCAAACCTGTCAAAATCCTCACCAGCAACATGGTTACACAAGATCACATGCTTTTTCAAAGATATTGGCCCGAAATCTCCAACATCTTCAAAGATATTGGCCCAGAATCTCCAACATCTTCAAAGTTGTAGCATCCAAGAAAGGGGAAGAATTTCTATATAGAATCAATTGATGATGAAGTTGCAAATCCACTAAAGATGTCTTTCTTAAAATCAGGATCCACTGCATACATGATTTGTTGATAAAGCATGGAATAATCAGTAGAAAATTCTTCTACAAGAGGTGCACTTGATTGATAATGCACCTCTTGCACCATCTATCCATTTCCACTTTGTAGCTTTTTTTCTGGTGATACACCTTATATGCCTCTCTCTTTTTACCTTATCCAAACCAGCTCTTAGTCTTTACTTTTCTACAAGCATAGCCTCCTTTTTCTGTTCCAATGCATCTCTCAGCCTCTGGCTCTCTACAAGCATAGCCTCGCATTTTTGCTTCCCTTCCGTCTCATCCAAGGCATCCGTCATTTTTTGTAATTCTGCAAGTGCATCCTCTTCAAATTGAATATTTATTATTCATTCCAATTCCTGAGATTTTATTATGCATTCTGCTTCTAAATGCCATGCCATTTGTAACACTGCCTACAAATTGCCCACTGAATATTTATTATGAATTCCACTTCCTGAGATTTTCTTATTCATTCTGCTTCTAAATGCCATTTGTGACGCTACCTACAAATTGCCCATTGACAAGATTCAGCCAGACATTCCATTTCACAAACATAGCAGCATTCATAGGGGCACTAACATTATCTATGCAGCTGTTTTATGTGACCACAGCAGCAAGGAACATTTATAGATGATAAGTTGATAACCAATCACTGCTACAATCCACAGATCTGCGAAAACATTGAAAAGAAAGGCAGGAGCTCTTCTGAGATTCAGGGTTCAGTAGGATATTCACCAAGTCAATGAAAATGCTCTAGCAAAGCAAATGATTTTGATTTATTCACTGAAAATCAGTGGCAGTTGTAAAATGTGCTTCAGAAACCAGATTTCTCAAATTTACCACCCAATATTTTGAGATATTGCAAAGTGGTTTGAAGGGTTCCTTCCCAAATGAAAACCCAACAAATAAAAATTCGTGAGAGCTACAGGTATGAAGTCCCACTAGGCATACCAGAAAATTGCCGATGCCCCAAAATTATATGACCAACCACGAGCCAAAAATGCTATTTTGCAGGCATGCAGCTTTGGATGCCTGCATGCACATGTACAAGCAACCTCCAGAAAAGCAATTTTGCAAAGAAACAGGAAATGAGGCAAAGGCTAGGAAAATGTTGATTTGAGGCATGCAGCTTTGGATGCCTGCATGCACATGTGCAATCAACCTCCAAACAAGGGCGGTTCCTATCTAAGCTCAAATTTGCAAAGAAACTAGAAATGAGGTTAGGAAGCATAGAGTGTAGAAAAAGAAATAAAAATGTGGTGACATGCCAATAACTAGTTATTTATCAGCTCTCCCTTCAGCATTGAACTAGCCCATCAAATACAAAAAATAGCATATTTTGTGGCTAGAGCTAGCTCAACATACTTATATGAAATTATTTTGTTCATAGTACTGCAATTAAACATCACTATGGCCTGCATATTTTAGATACTCACAAGTAACTCACTTATCCAAGGACCATAAGCAAGCATACATGAAATTAAATACAAAGGAACCCTTTGGGTGAAGATATGAAAAACAAAGCCCAAACAGCATTTCTATTCATTCAAGAAACAAAACCTAATACTAATAGATAGCCAAAAGAGGAAAAAGAAATATTAATCGTTGATACAATAGAGTTGTTGGGTCTCAAATCCACTGCTCCACTTCCTCTAATAAATCTCACTCACAAGACCAGGGTTGTCATCATGCAAGTGAAATCAGCTCATCAACAGACCATGGAAGGTTTGACAACCAACAATTCAATAGTGGGTTATATCTCCTACACTTTGAGGTCAGCTTAGACTCCGGAGGATATTCCAAAGGGTCCCAAAGATTGTCACTAAACCAAGAACTAACTGCATATAACTCCTATATAGCTGATACCAACATATAACATAACCCACACAATTATATCACTAGGCTATGAATGTACAAAAAACTACTACTACTACTATATTATTGGTTTATGTTTTGATTTAATGATCTAAGATTGGAGTATGATCTCACACCATTGCCCATTGATTGGGTACAAAGTCACAGATATCAGATTAAACAAGAAAGTTGAAATACAAAGACAACAGCTATGCATTCATATACACCAAAATAATGACAACAATGTACAAAACATACTTAATCATCCACAAACGCATTCAATATTACAAAGCTTGCAATATTTAGAATGCTGTTACATTAACCAATTTCATCTTACAATCATACAAGCAAATTTGGCAAGAGGAACCTTAGCTAAGATGTCCCCAGAAGATCTAAGGTGTCCATGGTGACATTCACATACATCATGTCATGTTAAAACAATTTGTATAAACCCTTGGATAAAAGAAAATCTGCACAAAACAGTACTCCGTGGGGACACATCCCTTGACCTAGCACCCTTATCCCCATCCTGATCCTTCACAATCTCCTCCTTTTTCTCTGCTTTCCTTCAACTCCTTCTCCTCCTCCTTTCTCATTCCCTATAGGAGCTACATTAACATTCCAAGTCATAGAATCAATGGTACAATCTATTTTTTAGTTATTTTGTAGATATATTCTTTCTTAGCCACTATTAACAACATTTCCTCCTTAACCTTTGTGGTTGCTTCATTTATAGAAGCTTGAATGGCTATGGGATCTATATCTTCTATTATTGGATCATCTCTAAAAGGAGAATTTCTCTCTGCAACTAGATTCTTTCCTTTGCCTCTTGTTGAAGCTGCTGCGATGATGCTGCCAAAATGACTCCCATGATAACTAACTCAAACTAAAGAAATTTTTACTATGACTTTACTTAAATCTATATCCCACTTGACTGGAAAATTCTCCAAGAAATATGTTCTTTTGAAGCATTAGGAGTAGCTTTGGTGAAAATCCTAATTTTGCAATAACACATTCAAATTGGCTTCACATGACCTCAAATTTGGACTGTACCAGCTTCAATATGTCCTTGATCAACCCTCCAAAATTGGCAAATTAAGATAGATTGGTACTTCAAAATCTGACCTCCAAAATTTGAAAAAAAATTGCCTTATTTCTTACCTTCCAAATGCCAAGATCGTGCTTTGATACCAATGGCCTTGAAATAATTTGCATAAAAGAAGAATATAACAAAAAATATGCTACAAATACTTGACAATAAGAAGCCACTTTGACATGGCAACCTCCACAAGTAAGCCACTTCTAGCTTATGGGTGAAATGAAAATCAACTTAAGGCAACGTGAAGACAAGGCAACTTTTTGCTTTGCTTGGTCAATCATTGATGAATGTTACCTCCTGTAGAGCATGGTATTTGCTTACAATAGGCATTCTGAATCATCTGTGAAAAGGCAAGAATGCAAACTGTTTGGGACTTGGTAATCATCCATACAACAGTCACTTCAATTGCTGAGCCAATTTGACTTTGGTAGCAGCTTTCTATGCTCTCAGTATTTATACAGATGATTGTTTGTTTGATATCAGTTAATGATATTTTCTCTAATGTTGCTGCGCTTAGGGGCCATATATAGATTCCCAAGAATATAATTCAAAAATGAGCCTTGATTTGCAAAACAAGTGTGACATGAACTTCTACCATTTTAAATTCTTTTGAATTATAACTGAGAACATGCACTCACTGTAATGCATGTTAACATGACAAACTTTTTAAATTTTAAACATAATCAATCAGTGATACTGAAAATGACTCATAGGATGATTTGAACAAATAAGAGATCACAAAAGTAAAAACTATATGACAGCACATTTACAATTTATACATAATAACAATTAACTACCTCCTCTCCAAATGCATCCAAGTATGGGGAAGGCCAGGATGCCTGACGTGCAGATCTTTGAAGCAAAATATTTGTTTTCTGGTAAAAGATGAAATCAAACCACTCAGTAAAAACAAAATTGTTTTAGATAAACAAAATGCACTGCTCAGAGATGCAACTAATAATATATCAGCAAACTCCCTAGGGTTTTTGATATAGAGGCATACTCTTATCATCAAGAAAACTCCAATACCAGCACCACAGGTAAACGCATGACGAAGACATTCATTTTTCCTGTATATGGACAATTTTACTCAATATAATTACACAAATTATCAGAAACAATGTCAATATTCACTGAAAAACAAATACACAGCAAGATAAGGTAACTAACTTGCAACATGCACGGCGACTTGGAGCACAACAAAGAGTACCACAGAGTAAGCACAATGCTGGTTGATCAGGCACAGTTTTACACCTACTACAGCACTCTTTTATGTACCTGGAAAGGATTGGTGTCACTATGAGATATAGTTCAGTGTCTTGGAATGGAATCATAATAGAACTCATGAGTTTTCAAATGGCATATCTCTAACTAACCTTTGCAGAAGATCTTGGTAAAGATAAGGCAAACGCATCAGTTCAAATGGGCATGCTGGGAGACTACGCACAACATGCTTATATGACCGAGCTCTTGTTTCCTTAAATAAATGTTGACACCATTTCAAGGCAAGGTCATGGACACTTTTATCATCAAGAATTGTTTCCAGAATTGGAATATGAAACAGATTTTCTAGATGTTGAAGCTCTTCCAATTCTTTTAAAATCTCATCTTTATTTTCCATGTGATCATCACTCCTATGACCTGCCATTTCCTCAAAACCACCAGTCTCAATCAAAAGAGCAGATGAAGAACAGAGCAGTGTAAATAGCAAAGCACATCTCCGTAAGTAGGGTAAAGTCAAACGTCGAATCAGCAATTCTCTTGAAAACGAAAAAAGGTCTGCCTCAGCAGTCTCTGAATATAACTGGCTCAGTGTAGTTCCTGATAATTCTGAAGATATACTTTTGATAAAGGAATGAGAATCAAACTTTGAATCACAATCAGAAAAATTAAATGTTCCAGCATACACAATTGCCTGCAATAAATAAGAACCTGGACATTACTAGTGATGTGATGCATTGATGGAGTTAAGTACAAACAATGGCATTAGTTAGAGTTAAGTACAAACAATGGCATTAGGTAAAAGAAATATACAAATTTCAAATCACATTATCCTGTATTACCTGAACCAAACAGACCAGATAGAAAAGATGCACAAGAGAAATGAACAGTTCATTTTCTATCTGCAATGTAGTAGGGAGGCAAAATAACATCCAAATGAGGGATGAAAAAGGATCATGAATAAGCACAGGATCTGCCATACGCTTCCAAAACTGAATATCTGGAAAATCCTTGCCCTTGTTGATATGCTCAAGAAGTGATAAAATGTTACCTGGTTGACAAAGATGCTGTAAAGGTTACCACTACAATAAATTATATTGTCAAAAATTAGGAATCGTTAACCATAACAATTATAAATTTACGTACTGGTGATTGAATTTACAATTTACTTGTCATCCATGATGGCAAAGGAATATGATTCACATACTTCTGCATGTATAATTAATCTCAGACACATCTAGATTATACCTGTCAAAGAATTTGTAGAGACTGTATCCCTGGAAACACCACAACTAATGGAACCCACAAGAAGTTGCATTCCTCTTGATCTTAATAAAACTGTAAGCCGGTTCTGGCTCTGTGTTGCTTTAGCAACCTGCAGAAGCAATGAAAGCACAGAACCTCTGGAACAGTTAACAACCCTGTGAAGGGCTTCCAAACTACTGCCAGAGCTTCTAGTAATTGTATCTAGCCTTGAAGAACGAGCAGCTAGCTCTGCTGCTAACAAGGAATACCTAAAAACATCCCAGAGAAGTAAACTCTGATTAATCCTTTCAGATGTAGGCTTAGAAATGCTTTTGCCTGGGCAGTATAATGCATAGAGTTTATGTGAGAGAGATTCGATTTCCACAATACGGTTTTGTTGGTGCCGCGAAGCAGCTTTGTGAAATCCTTGTTTGCTAGCCAGTACTTCAGCATTCCGAAGGAGAGTCAAAGCTTGGTGAAGTTGAATGCTTTGTGAGGAAGCAGAAGATCGAGAAGATTCTCCAGAGGAAAATCTACTAGGAATACCAGACATTGCTGCACAGGGGCTCTCACGAAGTACAGGCAAAACAGAATTTGCAAGACGCCGACAGACAGGGCATAGAAATTCACCCTGGCAAGAAAAATTTCATAGAAGCAAGTATGTATTATAATACTTTTATGTCTTTGAGATCATATATAATTTCTCCTACAGAAAACCAAAAAAAGGCTCCAAACAGTGAACATGCTTTAACACCAATTGTAGGATCTATATCTACAAAAGAACATCGTTACCTGACTAGGATCAACAATTTGTACCCCTTCAAATATAATCCTGCTGTTATATCTGTTATTTCAGCCCAAAAAGATGTATCGGTTACTTATAAATATGCCTAAATATTAAAAGAGTGTTCCAATCTATTCCAAAAAGCATTATGGTTGACTATTATGCTTTTGCAAAAACAATAAAATAATAAAATCAAGAAAATTCTGCTCTGTCAACAACAAACATGTCTGCAAAGCTTAGCCTGAGGACAAGCCAGAGTTAAGTCATACAATTGATTAAAGAAACCAAATACAGAGTGTCTTAACAATAACTATTATCTAAAGCAGAGCAAGAAAATAAAAACTTTCTTCTTATCAAAGAATCCATCTACTGATATTTAAGATCAGGATTCAGAAGGCAAACTACTGTAGACCACAAATGTTATAGTAAGAGACTACCTCTGTCGCAATGATGATAAATAGCGATCCAGGCACTCCTGATGTACAGCATGACCACAAGAAGAAACATGGATGCCATCACAACCCCTAGGTCCAAATCCATCAAATATTGATGGTTGGGAAATCAGTGCCAATGATTCCGTACTGGAAAATTCAGACTGATTTTCAGTATCCTTTTGCTGTTTTGACATTTCATTATAAATAGCTGCAACATACTCTGCAAGAACATCTGTTTCTGCATCCTTGCTGCCTGCTGCCATACCTTTTCTAATCAGTGCTAGTGACTCACTCAAACCATTAAGCACAAGATCTGATGCTGCTTCTTTGCAGCTATCACTATCATCTACAATGACAGATTCATCTTCCCTAATATCTGCAGAACCTTGCATGTTTGCATCTGAATCATCTGAAACAATAGCATTTGTAACATTAGGTAGGTGTACTCTTAAAAACTCAAGTAGTCCTTCAGCTTCCAAAGGCCCATTGTGATTCGCATCCAGAAAATTATCAATCCACTGCCAGTCAGCTTCAGCTTCTAGAATTCCAGACTCAAGTGCACTCTCAGAAGCACCTTCTCTTCCACTAGTTTTTAAGTCATCTCCATTCAAATGAGTATTTTCCCATGATGGGGGCCCTTTCTCAGCAAAGGAAAGAAGGCGCGATCTCTGATTTAAACATAAGAATGAGACAAAATTAAACTGCCAAAAACTTAATGAAGACATAACATAGCCACTAATGAAATTTCACAAACTTTAAACCTAATCAAGAAAGATGAGTCACCTGTACTAATGTTAAGAAAGCTGTTGGACTTTTACATCCCAACTCTCGACAAAGAGAACAAACTAATAATTCCGTTCCTTCTAAGTCTTCATCATCTTCCAAAGACAACTTCCCTTGTTCTGAATCTTTTGACTCTACTGTTTCCTTGGAGCCAAGACTCGCTACAAAGCTTGCCTGTGCTGTTTTCATCTTTGCCTGCAAGCAAACCATTTATATAAAATTATAGATACAATCTTATATGGGACAGGCACAAGAGTGCTCACAATTTTAATGGAACATTGAACTCTAAAGCAATAGGATAAAAAGATCTCAATTTGGAGTATTATAAGAGACATAGGAGCGCTGACGATAAATAATCCCATCTACTTTGAAAACATCAGTGTGTTGTTGGCTAGATAGGAACGCACTCAGATTAATGTGTGTGCTGTTTTTGCAAACAAAAAGCTTATAGATTGGTGTTTCATCTGTCATCATGTACTAATCTAAAGTTTGGAAATTAAAAATTATAATAGTCAAACCCAAGTTATGAAGAACATTCTTGAAATAGAAATTGGTTGCAGAAGGTGGAACACCATACATATGCAAGATGGGGCTCTCAAAGGACTAGTTCAACAAAAAATCTGAATGTCACAAGAGTGAATACTCAATACTAACTAGATATCTATTAAATGGAGATGAGAAAAATATTAAATTTCCATTATGAAGCAAGAGAACTATAGCTGCAGCAATACACGTTTTCCTAACAAATTATAACCTTAGTATGTCAAATTATTATGTTTTCTAGCATAAGTAAATCATAGGAAGGTGTTCAAAACCACAAGCAATGTCAAATCTTCAACTGCCTTGACACCATTAACCTAAATTTGTTAAGAGCATTTGCAGGCCTAAGGGTGTGTTACATAGTGAGTTACATCAGTCATGTGATTATATAATCGAAGCTTTTTTGGAGACAACATAAGTTAAGATTCTGTTGGCTGAGGTGATGCTGTGTATGGTTCAGTCTATGCAGGAGGCGGGTTTGATGGATTTGGATTATTTTGGAGATAACAAACCAGTGTCTGACCAGGGTGCAGCTGTGGATGTGGCTCCCAAATAGAGGAACTACAAGCTTTTTGTCTTAACCTGTGGATAGTGTTTAGGCATTTGCTTGTGGCTCCTAAGAAGAGAGTGTTGGAAGTGGCTAGTGTTTAGACTCTACCCTCCTTGGACAGCTTCATTTGGTTCAGCCACAGCAGAGGATGTAAATCATTCATGGTGTTCAGTTTTCCACTTGCTAATTGTGAAGACAAAACTCTGGTCAATGGTTCTTTTGTGGTGCTTGGCACAGACACTGTTTTATGTGTTGGTTTGGCTGCTGATCTGGCCTCCGATGGCCTGGTTGATGGTGGCAGATTTTGGTGGCTAGGGTATGGCACATGATCAGTGATTTTGTTTTTCAAAGGTGATGTCAGTTGGTTTTGGGCTGTGTTTTCTTTGTTACCTGCTCTCTATTCCACTCTATGGGCTGTTTTTAAGCAATGTCTGTGTGAGCATTTCCTCTATCTTGTTGCCCTTGAATGAGAATTTCCAAATGATAATCGATATATTACAAAGGAGCAAAAGACTCCTTAAATAAGAGATAACAAACGATCTTTCATAACAGAAACGATTGACAACAAAGAAAGGCAAACTAACAGAAAGAAACAAAGAAAGTTTCTAAAAACTAACTAAATGACTTAAATGACCATTATAAGCTAAATATAACAATATTACTTAAATTCCCTCCCTTAATGGTCATTCTACTAACTACACCAAATTTGCCCCTAAATTTTACAAATTTATTCCGACTCAGGGACTTGGTAAGAATGTCTGCAGTCTGATCCTCGGTTGGAACATATAACACCATCACCAATCCATCTTCGACAAGTTGTATGAAGTGGCAATGAAGCTCTACACATTTTGTACATTCGTGGAAGATTGGTCTTCACAAAACAAGGGTGAAGACCCTACTTGAGACATTTTCATGTCAGAAAGCATCCTCCAAAGCCATACAGGCTCACGTGCTACTTAGACAGTGCCCTGATACTCTGCTTCTGTCAAGGAAAGAGTTATTGCCTGCAACTTCTTATTGGTCCATGTGACTGCACCCATACCAAGACTGAAAACATATCTAGAAGTAGACTTCCTGTCATCAACAAAACGTGCTCAATCTGAATATGTGAAAGCAATCAGCCGAGCATCTTTAATTCTACTATATAGAATGTCAAAGTCAAATGTCCCTTTCACATATCTCAATACTCGCTTTGTTGAAACAATGTTCTGACTTAGGGGTTGTCATGAAGCGAGAAATGTAACTCGTAGCTTAACTTTAAATCAGGTCTAGTGGTTGTGTTCGTAAACAGATTTGTCACTGTGATTGATTCTCCAAATATGACCCTATTCACCCGAAGAGCAGTGACAACCGTTCGAACAATTGGAAAGATTGTGGCGAAACCACAATCTGCCTCCTCATTTGAGAGGGGCTGCTCCCTCATATGGAGGTTTTGTTTACTTTAAACTTATAGTACAAAAAGGAGAGAAAACTAAACTAAAGAAAGGTGAATAACAGAAACCCCAATGTCAGACATATGAATACACACTGAGATTTCACAATAGATAATGGTTACAAAATGTGAAAACCAAAAGTTCTCTAGAATCTCCCCTCTGTAAAAGTCCCCTTTACAAATGAAATAGCCTTGTATTTATAGGCTTTTGAGGATAACTTTGTAACCACATAGAAAAACCACTTTAGGCAACCAATTAGGATAACCATCTTAGGTAACCACTTAGGATAACAAACTAAGTGGATACTTCTAGTAACTACCGTTGTCACTTTATGACACCCTTGGTCCATTAGTGAGAAGCGATCAGAGATACGTTCCATGGACCAGCACGGCCCCAGTTGATCAAGGAGAGAAGAATCGTGAACTGTGAAGTGTGAAGTGTGAAGTGTTGCCTTGTCCGAAGGAAGTTCCTCCCTTGGCCTTTTCTTCTTCCCCGGAACTCTGGAACCCCGAGGTTCCGAAGTTCTTTGCCTTGGCCTTTCTCTCTTGTTCCCCGGAACTCCAGAACCCCGAGGTTCTGAAGTTCCCCTTCTCTCTTTAGCCCTTTCTCTTTTTTTTTCTTCCGAGACTCCGAAACCCTGAAGTTTCGAAGTTCCCTTCCCTTGCCTTCCCGGAACTCCGGAACCTCGGGGTTTCGAAGTTCCTTCCCCTTTTGCCCTCTCTCTCTAGTTCTCCGGAACCCCGAGGTTCTGAAGTTCTTCCCTTGTCTTCCCACTTCGGGAGTCCAAACTTTCAAAGTCTCCGAACTTCCTTCCGACTGGCGACACTTCTGGATGGTGTGATCAACACTCAAGGCTTTTAATGCACCAACAGCTTGGTGACTTGTACACTTACTTTTGTGGAGCCACAGGGGTGCATTAAGTGTTTTTGGCAAGATTTCCATCAAGGGAGGTACGAGGGCCTTATGTCATGTCTGACTTTGGAAGGTCAGTCAATCTATCTTCCCCAGAATTGCCTTTGGAGGTATGGCTAGGTTGCTTGCATGTACAAGTCAATTTCCTGCACTCCCGGACTAACATGCACAGGGGTCATGATCACCATTGTAACCCATTTTTCTATATAAGGTTGTTTTGCCTCATTGTAAAGAGTTCTCTCCCTGCTGCCTTGAGCTTTCCTATGCTCTTTCTCTTCTCTTGAAGACTTGTAATTTTTGCATCTCTCCAACTGTAAGATTGGCTTTTGGCCTTATGATTAATTGAAAAATCACCATTCTTGCCTCTTTTCAACTTATGTATGTTGTGTATGCTTTCTTACCTCCATCATAGGTGTGTGTCTTGTGGCTTTTTCTCTTCGTATATGCTGTGTTAACTGGTTTTTTGAGTGTGACTTGTGGGAATCCTCCTCCCCTCTTGGCATTCAGTGAATTCTAACCTTCATATATGCATTGGGGTCACTCATACAACTGAAAAGTTGTGCATCTTCGGGGTGTTTTAGTTAATTACTTGTGTCATTTCAGTAGGGAGAGGAACAATCTCTTCTTGGTGCATCACCTCCTTCTATTTCCAGCATTCTCTCTTCCCTTTACCTCTACAAATTGTTAGGATAGGCTTAGGAATTATTTTTAAAGTGTTGAGTTGGTTCAACACCTGCACCTTTTTGAGGAAGGAAGCTATTCTTTCTCTTCCACTCCCCAATCAAAAGAAAGGATTGCAAAGTTTCCTTGGTAGGATCAACTTTGTGAGGAGGTTCATTCCCAACCTTGCCACCATGGTAAAACCCCTCACTTCCATGTTGAAGAAAAACTTGGCTTTCAGTTGGACCAAGGAGGGAAAGGCCAGCTTCGAAGAGATAAAACAAGCAATTGCTCAAGCCCCTACCCTTGTCAATCCTAATTATGAAAGGGATTTTATCCTCTATACCTTCGGAGGAGAATCCAGTATCTCAGCTGTCCTAACACAGCTGAACAACAACAAGTTGGAGCAACCTATTGCTTTCTTTAGTGAGGGGCTAGAAGACTATGAGCTTAAATATAGCTATGTAGAGAAGCAAGTCCTTGTTGTTGTAAGGGCATTAAAAAAGTTTAGACACATGTTGTCCAACAACAGGATCCAGCTCTTAGTTCCGCATGCGAGTATCAAGGATTTCCTTCTAAACAAGGATATCAGTGAAAAGAGGGTTGGGTGGATAACCAAGGTCATGAAGTATGATATCAATATCAAGATCACCAAGCTTGTAAGAGGCAGGGGCCCATGTGAACAACTTGTCTCATCTTCCGAGACTACTTCAGAGGTCGCCCTTGTGCTACAAGAGGATCAACCAACTGGCAGCAACGTTCATTTCATTTGGGTAAGTGACAAGATTCGGTGTTCCCTCCACCATCATATCAGACAATGTCAGGGCATTTGTTGGAACCCAAATCAGTTCTTGGGCAGTTAAACATGGTGTATACTTGAAGACATCATCCAACTATTACCCTTAGGGTAACGGCTTAGTTGAATCTTCCAACAAGAACCTCATCAGGATAGTTAAAAGGACAATTGAAGACAATCAGAGGGCATGGCATGTTAAGTTAAAGACAGCCTTATGGGCTGACAAGATCACACCCAAGAGGGCAATTGGTAACTCCCCTTTCATGCTAGTATATGGGAAGGAAGCAAGACTCCCAACTTCCCTGGAGCTACCCTCTCTTGAACTAGCACATCAGCTAGAATTAACAGCAAATGATGCCATGATAGTAAGGCTAGCTGAAATGATGGAGCTGGAGGAGGTTAGAAGTAAAGCTATGCATACACTTGAGACTCACCAAGAGCAGGTCAAGAAAGTTTTTGACAAAAAGGCGACTAACAGGGTCTTCAAAGAGGGAGATCTAGTTCTCAAGTGGGATGCAGACAGAGCCAAAGCTGGGCGACACTCCAAGTTTGATGCTATCTGGAGTGGCCCATATGTCATCACTAGTTGCAAGGAGGCCAATGCCTTTCATCTCTCCAAGCTTGATGGCGAAGCTCTTCCAATCCCAGTGAATGGGATTCATCTCAAACCCTGCTTCTAAAGAGGGTGTTGATGACTATGTAAAAATTAGGCTAAAAGTTGTTTTGCTTTCATAAGTGCTTATGCACATGCCACGTTCTCCTTAAGAGGGTGTGTGCTCTAGTTTCTGGTTTTCCTCCAAGTGATGGCACACACATGTTTGGGTCTTTCGATGACTCAATGCCCAATGGATTGCTCAAGGCTTCTGGACTTCATGCTTAGCAGGCAAGCATCCCGCAAAAATCGCCAAAAATGTTGTCACTTTATGACACCCTTGGTCCATCAGTGAGAACCGATCAGAGATACGTTCCATGGACCAGCACGGCTCCAGTTGATCAAGGAGAGAAGAATCATGAAGTGTGAAGTGTTGCCTTGTCCGGAGGAAGTTCCTCCCTTGGCCTTTTCTTCTTCCCTGGAACTCCGAAACCCCGAGGTTCCGAAGTTCTTTGCCTTAGCCTTTCTCTCTTGTTCCCCGGAACCCTAGTTCCGAAGTTCCCCTTCTCTCTTTAGCCCTTTCCCTTTTTTTTTCTTCGGAACTCCGGAACCCCAAGGTTCCGAAGTTCCTTTGTGCAGTTCCCCGGAACTCTGGAACCCCGAAGATCCAAAGTTCCCTTCCCTTGCCTTCCCCGAAACTCCGAAACCCCGAGGTTCTAAAGTTCCCTCCTAGCTCTTCTTCCTTCTTCTCGATGAAACCCCGAGGTTCCGAAGTTCCTTCCCCTTTTGCCTTCTCTCTCTAGTTCTTTAGAACCCCGAGGTTCCGAAGTTCTTCCCTTGCTTCCCACTTCGGGAGTCCAAACTTCCGAAGTCTCCGAACTTCCTTCCGACTGGCGACACTTCCGGATGGCCTGATCAACACTCAAGGCTTTTAATGCTCCGACAGCTTGGTGACTTGTACACTTACTTTTGTGGAGCCATAGGGGTGCATTAAGTGTTTTTGGCAAGATTTCCATCAAGGGAGGTATGCGGGCCATTCTGGGTGACTTATGTCATGTCTGACTTTGGAAGGTCAGTCAATCTATCTTCCTCAGAATTGCCTTTGGAGGTATGGCTAGGTTGCTTGTTTTTTTCAGGCCTTGGCGAGTTTTTGCTTTTGGCGAGTAGTTCAACTATGGTAACTACATTTGACAAAAATTTTGTCTTTCGTGTTTTGATGGCTTCCAATGAGAGTTTATCTCTTTGAGACGATTTTGACAAATAGTTCATGTGCCTTGTCTAAGCTTCATGTCTTGCGTGCATGTCTTTCAAAGCATTTCATGGGGAGTTTCTAAATTATTTCAAATAGCTCCATTTGGTATGAATCAGGCACCAAGAAAACAATCCACACAAACACCATAGTTTCAATCATGGGACTCGACTTTACACATGCCAATTGCATAAGCTTGAAAGTTTCTAAGACCTTTTCACCAAATTTGTTCTACGCATACTCCGAGTAGTTACAATAACTACCTTTCTTTCACCATCTGCAATCTAGAGATAATTCACAACAAAAATCAGCAACTCTATTAACTTGCACAACACACCGATGCTTATTCAATTTGCTTTTGTTTGGGCGTTTCGCTAAAGAGCAATAACTTGCCGATGACATTTTTACTGCCAAAAGCTTAATTAAACTTCCAATTTTTTTATTTTGCTTCTACTTGCTTCTAGTCACAAGATGATGTCAAGCTTTTCATTCCTTTAGCTATTGTCAAGTTGGCCAACTCGCCGACAAGACAACTCTCTTAGCTTATAACTAAGCCAACACATTAATAAAGGCATCAGCACTTTCATAAACTTAGACAACTTGCGGATGAGTTATGTGTTGACCATATCAGTCACTTTTGAAACTAATACAATTCACCGAAAAGCTATGATATGTTAAGCGATACCACGATTTTAAACTTCTTTCACAATCTATCCAAACCACTGATCAATGATTTAGGCTACTTTGGTGACAAAACCAAAGGGCCAATGACAACATGAGGATATTTATATTTATCGATCATTTCAAATGATTTTAAACATTTATAAAATAATCTATAATGAATCAAGTTTGCATGTAAGGGTATTTTGGTGCTCCTTTGTTTTTCATTTAAGCTTTGACATCAATACTAACTTGATCCGGGTGGTGCACAATCGACTTGGGAGCTCTCATTTTGGGGATTATTGACACAAAAATTTAAAAATTACAAGTTCAAAATTAGGTGCAAATAGGTTGAAAGGTAGATGAGGCTACCTACTAGTTGCCTAAAAGCACACTCATTGACCACTGGTGCGTCTGATTTGGCTAAAAATTTCAACCCTTTCTCCATAGAAATAGACAAGATTTTGCAATCTATCATTCTGAACTTGTCTAGCAAACTCCTAGCATATTTACACTGAGAAATGAAAATACTACTGCTTGTCTACCAAACTTCTACACCTAGACAACAATGTAGAAGGCCTAAATCTATCATATCAAAAGCCTAACACATTCAAATTGATTTGTGCCCCACTAACGATAATGATAATATCATTCACATAGATGACAAGAATGATATCACTACCATTGCTTTTGAAGTATAAATTGGTATCTAAAGGACTTCGTTGATAGCCCTATGCATCCAAATACCTGTCAATCTTTATGTACCATACCCTGGGGGTTTGCTTTAGGCCATAGAGAGCCTTCACCAATCTGCATAACTAATGCTCTTTGCGTGCAACTTGAAAACCTTGAGGCTACATCATGTAAAGTTCTTCCTCCAAATCTCCATTAAGGAAGGAACTCTTCACATCCATTTGATAGACTTTCCAACCAAGTTGTGTTGCAAAGGCTAGAACAAGACAGACGGTGCTCCTCTTTGTTGTAGAAGCAAAGGTCTCCTTGTAGTCTATGCCTTCTCTTTGTGAGAATCCTTTAGCCACCAACCGTGCTTTGTAATTGTCAAGGATTCCATCAGCTTTGTACTTGACTTTGTACACCCATTTGCAGCCAATGGGTTTCTTCCCTAGTGGAAGATTTGAAAGAACCCAAATATTGTTCTTCAAAAGACTATGATTTTCAAATTCCATAGCCTTTTCCCATTCAGGTTTAACCTTTGCCTCCAAATAATCGGCTCATAAACATTCTAAATGTTAGCCATAAGAACAAAATTAATTGTACTCTACCTGCTCTTACCTCTGGATGATCTACCCTCAACCAATTCATTATCCCAAACACCACCAATGAGCTTTTCCCACCACTTAGGTCATAAGGATAGATGAATCTTCTTCCAAATCAGTATGACCATCATGACTTGGGCTGCCTGGAATGAAATCATCTAGATGTTGGTCCAACATTTGTGCTGAATGTTAGACAATCAATGTCCACATCAATCAATCAATAGGCCTTATGATTGTCGTTGTCTCTTGTAAGCATCAACTTCTGACTTTTAGAATCCGGTTTGGTTCTCTTAGCATCTAGAATCCAAACGCATGCAGTAGAACCGAAAACCTTTGGGTGGCTAATTTGTGGTTTCCTTCCAAACCATGCTTCCCCTGGGGAAATCTTCTTGACAGCCTGTGTGGGAGACCACGATTTTATCTAAAGGCACAAAAAACAACGTAAAAAATAGCTTCTCAAATAACTTCAATTCTTAGTGATAAAAAATCGGCAAAATAATATAAAAAATTCAAACCCTGAGACTTTAACACTAGGTGATCAAAAAAACCACGATTTGGGCACGCAGATCTGAATGACAAATCCCACAATTTGCAGACAAAATCCACAAGTTGCAGAGGATAAAAATGTCCTAGCGTGAAAAGGACCAAAAAAATCAAAAAATTTGCTCACAAATTGCGGGTAGTGAAAAAAACCCTAGTCTGTAGGAAAAAACTTTATTCACGATCATCATGAGCAGGAGAAAGAACCAAAAACCTACAATTTTATATAAAAATCGTGCAAAAATACATCCCAACTGTCGCATGATTTATTAAAATGAAAAAACCCCAATTTTGATTGTTAAAACACCACGAATTTGCAAAAGCAAGACACATGATTTCCAATATGAAAAGACCTGCAAATTTCCACTGAAAAAAAAAACAATTGAATTTTGCAGAAAAACCCTCAATTTTTACAATTAAAATCAGGCACAATTTTCAGAAAAAAATCCACTCAAAAATCGTCATAACATGTTGCGTTTTTTCAAAGAAAAAATCCCACCAACCACAAATTTTATTAAAAAAATTCACCAAAAAACTCTAAGCAAAACCTCTACTCTAATACCATGAAATGACAATTGATATATTATAAAGGAGCGAAAGACTCCTTAAATAAGAGATTACAAACGATCTTTTCCATAACGGAAACAATCAACAAACAAGGAAAAGCAAACTAACAGAAAAACAAAGAAAGTTCCTACAAACTAAGCTTCTTTAAAGTAAGCCCTTGTGTCTTCCATTCTTGTGTTGCTGGTTCTTGTTCCTTCTTGTTTACTTCATTGGTAGAACATTACAGTGACTCAATTCCTCTTATTAAATTGTAATGTCCCCTTTTGGGATTGCCCTTTGAATACTTGTAATGTCCCCTTGGGGTTGTCCATTCTTTCTTCCTCTCTTCATTCCATTCTTTGATCGATGCCTGCACTTTTCTGTATTTAACTCAGAATCTAAATTCCTATTCCCCCCTCTTCATATCAATTGCTTACTCTTTCTATATCTTCAAATCTGATCGAGGAGACACGTCTGTTTTGGAAAGAGATATCCATTCAAAATGGTCATGTCTCCTCATCGTTGTCTTATTATTCAGATCAGATCTGCACTTCTGATTAATAAAATTCCTTGTTCACAAATCATAATATTGAGAAGGATCATGCTTTAATCATATTTAATCTGGAATTAAACTCAAACACAAACTCACTATCTAAAAAATGATGCATGAAGCAGAGCAATATATTGTTATAATGCATTCTTGCTCCAAAGATGACCTACAAAGACACCATTAGAAAAATATTAGAAAACATTTAACATCATAACATCTTCCAAATTAGGCCAGACACTGCATGTGGAATACTTGGTGAGTTAACTCCAGAACAACCCAAACAAAAGCAAATTATTGAACATTGCAACTCAAGTATGAAACAAGTTATCAAAGCAACTAAAAACCAGCTAAAATAATAGCAATACCTTTTTGTTATCTTCTCACCTTGGGAAGAAAGGTTTAGTTCAGTTTGCACGTATAGTTTGACTAATTCCATTCTCATATCATAAACAGTATCATATATTCAATGAAATTATTAATTTTCTCATGTCCAAGCACTCAAATAAATAGCATACTTCCAAAGCTTAAATTTATCCCTTTATTACATATTTGAGCTCACTTCCATAGGCTGTGAATAGGACCATCCTTTAATCATATTTAATCTGGAACTAAACTCAACTACAAGCTTATCATCTAAAATTGATGTCTAAAGCAGAGCAATATATAATGTGTTTATAAACCATTGATAGTTTAATTGCATTCTTTAACAGTGGATTACGAAGACACCATTAGTTAAATATTAGTCAGCATTGAACATAACAACATCTTGCAAATTAAGCCAGCACTACATGTGGAACAATTTGTGAGTTAATCCAGAACAAACTAATGAAAGCAAACAACTGAAACAACATTAAACATTGGATGAAAATCAAACCTAAAATTTTCAGGGAGCAAAGGTTAATTAACCCTCCAACTTTCTCAAAGGGATCAAATTTTACCAGACACTTAAAATACTTCTCACCATAATTGCAGCCTGGCGCTCCCTAGCAATTGCCCTCTTCCTTTCTACATCAGATAGATAAGCTGGCATAACTGGTTCAACTGCATCCTTTACACCAGAGCATTTATCGCTCTGAACAGATAAATGATGAACAACACTTGGGAGAAGCTTTTCAATCTCTCGCATGCATCCACAATTAAGTTCAGCAAACTTCTGTAAGAGACTACGGATCAAAACTGCTATATTGCAATGACTGGACTCCAGAGCAATTCCTTGCTGACACCCGTTCTCATACTTCTGCAGCAACAGCACTAACAACGAAAGCAAGCTTTGATGATTTGATATATCCAGTCTCTCAATGCTACCAATATTAATAACTTCTGTTGCATAAGCCAAAAGTGGGGATGATTCTTGTTCATCACAAGAGGTTGCAATATCCATCGAAATAGTTTCATTTTCTTCTGGCATTGTGCTGATTTGACTTATGTGCACTAACATATCATTATTTGTCATGTGATGTGTTTGTGTTTTATTTGAAGAGCAAATATCAAGCCCTAATGCAAGCAAATGTAAAGCCATGAACAGCACACCATCAGGAGCACGTGACTCTGAAGAACTTTCAGAAAAAACAGCATAGAAAACCACTGAACGGACAATTTGAAGTACCCCTTTTGAAGTAGCTATCTTAGATAGGTTGTAAAGAGGTCGGAAAGGCTTCTTCCAGCAAGGCAACTGATTAACCACGGCAGATGCCTTGCAAAAGCGAGCGTAGCGCTCTTCTGCTATCTGCAAATCCCTTGAGCTCCATCCTGGATGGTAAAGATCAAGCTCTTGCCAGTAATCTTTCCGCAAGGAATATTTTCCCTGCAATTTGACCAAGTCAAACAATTATAAGCAAGTAAGTGAGGAGGAAATGGCACAATAGAAGAGGATACTTAAAATTCCATAGTACATTCTCCAAATATGTACTGTCAGGATGTTAGATATAGTGACTCCATAAATGGTAAAGTTCCTCAAGTTTTACCATCATAAATATGAAAACAGTAAATATCTAAACATATTGAGTTGCCTACATAAACATTTGCGCATGCTGCATGCAATGATGACATAAACAAGGTTTGAAAAGATCACTAGTTTTGACAAGGTGAAAGGTTTGCTAAGCTAGGAATTCTAAAAATGTTTGGAAAGATTTGAAGATATAAAACATACAAAATTATACATATTCACTGAAATGAATACTATGAAAGAGATATTTCAATGACAATTTTTCACTGTTTCAAAATTAGTACATCTGAGTAAGCTACAATATTTATAGACTGACACTTATTCTAGAATGACAATTTAACATCTTCCAAATAAAAACTTGCTACGTGATCTGATCCAAGATCATCAATGCAATCCATGTGAACATCTCAATTCCATAGATCTGTACTACCACTATAAATCAGTACATCAACCATGGTTTTATAAACACAAAATCTGGAAAAACATAATTTAATTGACAAAAATGAGAACCAAAGTCCCATTCAATGTGTTACCTGACACTGTCAGACTCTGTTCAACGGGTTATTTCACTGAGAGACATTGTTAATTATATAATACTAGAACTATGCTCTTGGTTGACTCCAGCCTTAATTACCTCTGGCATATGGGTTTATCATAATGTCGTTTCCTCCCTTCTTGGAAACCTTAAACAAAAACATTAACAAAACCATACCATCCCTTCTTTTAGGCACTGCAAAGGATGATCATGACCAGTCAAAACTTTATATTTGGTTGTTCACATACACATTATATTTCTTCTCACAAATCCATCAATAAATGTGTCCAAGTCAATGCTTGATAATGTATTAGTTGATAATATTCTATATGCTTGTTCTAAATACAATTATTGCTTCACCAATTCAACCCTCTAAAGTAACCTGTAACAATTATCCATTTGTCATGTATATCTATGGCCTTGTCATCTACTTTAATATGTATAATAGTCTTTTAGGCTTTCTTGTCAACCTTGATGGTAATGAGAATGTCAATAAAATAAATGTTACCTTCCAACTCTTCTTTTGTTGATGTACAACTTCCTAGTTTCAGTAACAGGTCAGGTAAGGTATTTTCCAAGAGTACAAACCCTTTTGTTCATCAACTTTAGGTTTAATTTGGTCAGGCAGAACTTTCATTTCCTCTACAATTATTTTCCTTCCTCACTTTTCCATGTTCTTCTTTTTCATGGTGAGCTGCAATATCAATGACTTATGTTCCAACTGTCTAGTTGTGCAGCCTTACATCTGCTTTAAAATCCTGCAATTGATATCCTAATCAAAATACTCAACAATTACATGTTTAGTAATCTCACGAGCTTCTTCATCTAAATCTTTGAAACATGTTTGTCATTAACCATTTTTTAACCTTCCTTTAGGTGCTTGACATCCACCACCAATAAGTTTAATATTAATCTTATCAGTATCCATCTTTCCTCATCTATTCTAAGATGCTATGTTCCCCGAGGACGCTTCCCCTAGGTTTTTCCAAGCATACACATCCCAAGATTTTTTTATTCTGCCCTACAAGTACCAAAAATGAGGGATCAGATTGGAGACGAAGTAGGGGACAAGTGGACATCCTCAAGACAACTAGGGACTTTTTGGACATTCCCTGACAATCCCAGGGACGACTGTTCATTCCCTACCCCATGCAAGCATTTTTTACTATTAAAGAAATCAAAATTTAAAAAAAAAATTAATTTTGTGGGCCCTCATACCCACTCTTAGCCCTAAAACAACAAAAAAATGCTTCCATATCGCATTCTAACTCAATTCTACACACAAAAAAAATTGCAGCCAAATTGGAGCCAAAAAACCATTTTGAGTAAGGTTTAAAGGAGCAGCTGAAAAATCAGCATTAGTGAAAAGTGAGGGATGAAGTAACAAGAGAAGTGGACGAGGTGAGTAATTCTTCCATTTGTTTTTGTGTCTCTTTTTTTTTCAAGTTTAAAGGAATAAATTTGCAATTTGTTTTTTCAATTTCCACTTGCATTATTGTTTCACAAAACAGCATGGGTGGCAGCAATGAGAGTACTGAACAGACTAAAAAGACAGACTACTGAGAAGAGGTAAAAAAGAACTACTGCTAATATGAAATATTTGACAAAAAAGAAAAACTTAAGCATAGATGCTATAGCCCAAATAGAGCTTAAAAATGTGAAAGACAGTATAAAGTCAACATAGGCAAATTGAGCTAAAACATAAGGTCATGACAAAAATATTGCAATCAAATAATTGTTAGAATCAGATATAGAAAGAAAAAGAGAAACACCCAAGATAGCAGTGGACAGATATTGTAAAAATATGGATTCAAACAAATAGTAACTGAAAAGGTGTCATAAACGTAATAATCAAAGGCACTGTGTATGACAGTCAAAAGGATATGGCTATTATTGGCTACAAAGTAGGAAGCAGAGATATAAGCATTATGAGAACATCCAATGACAAAAGTTGATGGTTAGTAGATCATGGAGACATCAAATATTAAAGGAGTATCCAACACGTGATGATGGTGGCTTTTGGATGATATCTTGGTAAAGGATGTTACTCCTCAAATCCCTTAAATTTTCTCCTATTGCTTTGACATTTAACTACTCATTTATATATTTTTATATAATTATTATATATTGTATTATATTAGATAATTATTAATTAAATTAATGATGTTATTTCTAACTAATATGTAAATTATCTTTTACATTATGTTCTATTTTAATTATTATATTCTATTTTATTATAAAGATATAATTTGAATATTTAAATACTGTATAAATAAGTAATATATTTAAATAATAATTATTAATTTGACATGTCAATGGCCATCAAATTTAAGTTAAATGGTTTTTCTGAACACAATTATGCCATTACAATCCACCCCTTGCTGCCATTATAGTCACATCTCTCTGTATTAATAGTTTCAGAGAGTGTACTGGATCATGCAAATGACTGTATTTAACAAAACTAAATTTTCAGGCTTAAAATAGGCCCATGTAGCATACACAGCATCTGTAGCTCTTGGAAGGAGAGAAAAACCCAGGCTTTAATTCTTCAGTTGCAAAGAAGTTTGCTGAACAATGGAAGCCAATTATGCTTGGAAAACAACATGCAAGTTACACACAGCAAGCACACTGTAAAAATGGAAGACCAAAATCCGGGATCCTGCATATAAAGAAAACACTACCCAAATGGATTACAACAAAGGATGCAAGCCACATATCCTACAGTTTCCGAATTAAAAATGGCTAATCCATAAAAGGTAGTCCAGATCCTAATGGATAGAGCATTAGTTAAACTGTTAAACAAATAAGAAAACCTAAAGCATAGCTAGTGTTGGGTAATGCATCAAATTCTCAGGTCATTGGTGCCAACATAAAGATTTCACTGCCAGGTATCTATAAGTTATGATTGATCTTCCAAACTCAGAATAACCTGCAACCACTAACTCACAATGATGACAGAGAAAACACAGAACTTCTTTCATCAAAAAGATACCTCATTTTTATATGATACAGTTGCGTGGAGTATACTTTTGAGAATATTAATATACTAATAAAGCACATGCATTTACTTGACAAGATGGTTATTTTCTATGCATAACCATTTCTTTATCAACACAAACCTGTTGCATGCCAGATGGATGAGAGTAACTGGCTACAGTATCTAGAATTTCCTGAAGATCCTTCTTATCTGAGAGACGAGGAGGCAATGCTTTGAGAAGCTGACTACGAGTGGCATCACCAACAGCTAACTTGCGTATCAGCTCCCTTTTTAAAGACTCTTTTGCAGATAATCCACAATATCCACGTTCTGTCACTACACGAATGATCAGGGCCAGCATTTTCAGTGTTAATGTTGGCTCATATCTGCACAAAACATTAATTATTAAATAAGCTGCCATAACAAACTTCATCTGACTTCAAAATAAAGCCTTGAAAAATCTCTTGCATTAAAAAGATGGAAAAGAAAGTTTTGCAAATATATAACAATATCTCAGAAAATTAACCAGACAAATTCTGTCCAAGAACCTAGCAGTTAACTACAACATCAGCAATTCAGGACAGAAAAAAATTCCTACTGAGGATGAACAAAATGGCCATACTACTCTTAAGGAGACTATGAACTAAGCAATGGAAGTAATTAAATGATGTTAGTAATTAATTTTATGATTCCAAATATATTAGGTCGAAGATGTCACTTGTATTCTGAAAGGCATCGATGGATTTCTCTATTGAAACTAAAAAGAGAAACCTCTGGATTGACAACAGTTAAAAGATATCTTTTTGTCAAGTACCATTATGGAAATAAATTATAAGCATTCCACAAAGTATAAACACCTCACAACTGTCATCTGTCAAAATGGCTGGATTATTGGTTCTTTAGGCATTTCCATTTTCAATTGAACGGGACTCCTCCAAAGCAGAAACTCCTATAATAGTAAATACTCTTTAAGCAGCTACACATAGCAACAATAGTGAGCCACTGCATCAAGTGTACTCTTTGCTTAGAAGATCTTAGAGTCAGGACTCCACAATAAGAATACATCAGGCTTATATATGCAAAATGCAATCTACAACATTAGTTGGACATATACACACATATCACACAACCTTGACTCTTGAGTACTCAGACAATATTGGATAGTCATTTCTGATGATGGATAAGGGAGCACAACATTAGTTGGACATATACACACATATCACACAACCTTGACTCTTGAGTACTCAGACAATATTGGATAGTGATTTTTGATGATGGATAAGGTTGCACAACATTTGTTGGACAGTTTATATATACATTGGCTTTTAGCTAAATTGAAGCAAAAGCAAACAAATTCATTCAAATCATAGAGTTTAAAGAAACCCTCATGGCAATAAAATCATAATAAATTTGTACATATACTCATCAAAATGCATAAGATGAAGAAAAACATAATCGATCAGACCGTATAATTCAAGATTCAAGAACTCTCAAAACAAATTTGTATACATACTCATTAGGACGAACAAGATTAAGCGAAAGATAATCAGACAAGCCAAATCGCTCAAGAACTCTAAGAACAAACGCTTCTGGTGGAGCCATTGCAGCACAACATTGAAGGAGGAATAAATCCAGTTCTAGGCTATCCTCAGACCTGCAAATTTAGTGGATTATTATTTCAAAAATGCTGAAGAAAATAATTCACAACCAAGCCTCAGATTTTCATATTTTGAAGCAATAAAGTTATTAACTTCAGAAATTCAAATAGCAATAAAGTTGAGAAACTTTACCACCGAACAGAATGATAAAATTCAAAAAGACTAAGAGTTGAATGGCCATTCCGTCGCCACATGCCTGCACGCACCTGTGCGCAAAATACCTTCAGTCGTAATATGTGTTCCATCACAAATGCAGAAAAGCCAGATGGATGGCAGCCCCCTAATAGCTGTTTGAAAAAATCACAATGGCTTCCTGACAGAGAGAGGTTCAAATCACCTCCTTTGCTTTCTGTCTGACCAAGTTCAGCATCATACATTTCCATTGCCTTATGCAATGATAAAGAGAGCAATCGGTGCAAAGGAATGTGAAATGATACCTCCTGTCGACTCACATCATAACTGATTGTGGGCCATTCTTCCAGTCTAAGTACACTTAATCCTTCTACTTCTTGATTGATGCATGCCCACCCCAAACTATCCTCATTATTCACCATATCAACATCCATCTCACTGATATTACTACTATTATTTTCTGTTGAGATTGTCCTTCCTATGTGACCTTCATCATCTTGAGGCTCGGAACGCAATGCAATGCGACGCCCATAATGTCTGAGTCCCCTTAGAATGCCCCCTCTACTGTTATCTGTATTCATAGGCTCAAAGGAGGCTGATGAGTGTGCATCTCTAATTAGACCTCTTCCACCCCTGCCTCTCCATTGTACTGGCTTCCTTGTTGAACTCTCAATCTGTATGGATGGTGAGTTCCTTAAATGTTTTGCTGTATCATTTCCTAACCAATTATCGAGACTCTTTGTGCATTCATTAATAAGCCAAGCCAAGCCAACTGGAACTGAACACACAGCTGAGTCAATATCCTCATTACATGTTTGCATGGCAGTTGCCTGAGAACTACTAGTAGATCCTTGACAAGTCTCCCACATCTCAAGATCAGATCCATTACTTCTTCCCACCATTCTAACCACTGAGCTTTCCTCAGATAATCGACCAACTTTTGCATGCCTAATTACATCCCCATCATCTTCAGAATCCTCTTGTTCTGATTTTAGAGTTTTATTTTCCCCCAGTTTGACATCATGTACCATAGATGCCCCAGTCACAAAAAGAGAATGTATGTGAGCCATTTGAAATTCTAAATAATATGGAGGAACCCATTGCTCATTTTCCTCCTCAACATGAGTGCTTGTGACTCTTTTTTGTGGATCCATACCTTGCATAAAAACCAACAATTGGATCCATTCTTTTGAAAGATCAGGCCTCTCACGAGCGACATATTTAGCCACTTCCACATGGCTCATAACATAACGTATGTCTTCAACCAATCGCACATAAAGCTGATTTGCAATTGGCCCCTTACTTGCCTGCAAAAGATTCACTGTATCATTAATAGAAGGTTCAAAACAACTTTGAAACATTATTAATCTTCTTGAAAATCTAAAGGTGGTTGACATGATACCATCATCCTCAAACATTGAAGAACTTTACGAATGAAATTGCTAACAACCATGAATGGAATATATCAAATTTTCATGTTTATAAATTAGCAAATCTCAAACATAGAGTCCTCTCAAAGGAGGGCAACAAAATTGATTTGTGTGCCTGCTGGATGGAATATCCTATGCACTTTCATGGCACATATAAGATGCAATCAACATAATGGCAGAAGCTCTGTCTGAGGACAATAATTCTCAAATCAACTATGGGAGGTAAGAGCTATAAGATGTCCTAACAAAGTAGGGCTCAAGCCTTCCTCATTAAATTTGATATTAAGTATCTAGAGAGAAATTTAGATAAACGAGGAGCAAGAAACCAAGAGGAATTCCACTTTCATCCTCTTAACATCTTTCTACAATAAAATGGCTACATCAATGGGAATGGAATAAGAAACTCACTTTATCACATAAATCTGTGCCTACCATATGGTAGAAGGGAATATAAGAAATGTGCACCAGCCATACCAGTAACCATCAGAAGACCTATGGTAAAATAGGTATTGCCTTTGGCAATCATTAAGTTGTTGTTTACCTAGCCCTAAAATATAGACCCTAGATCTCCCAAGACCTTAATTTAAAGAGAATCATATATCAGCTTAAGTAAGAGACAAAAATGCTTGAAATTTATTTTTCAAGCTAAACCAACATGGACATGGGTATCAATGATCTTATGCCCCAATGATTTACAATTTTGCAGGCCCATTGTTGGCCAATATGCAAAAAAAAAGTGCTCAAAAGCCTACGAAAGCTAAATATAACCTTTGATATTCAATATCCCACTAATTCTTTTGTAAATATAGTAAATCCCAGCTCACATTAATAGTTTGTACAATTAAATATTTCCTTGAAAAGATAGCAATCAGATTTGTTGATAAATAGCAAATATTAATTACTTGAAAACTTTATCAATATCCACTAGAAAATCAGCACAATGTTGATTTTCGTGTGTAACCACTCCTAAAGAATTGTAGGCTTTCATCCTCCAATTACAGAGCTAGAGGGGTTTCATCGTCAAGTTAATTCAACTGTAGTTCCATGCTCCACAACGAGTAGAATTCAGATAATCAAATATTTTCAATGATGCCTCTTCTCCTTGCTTGGCCTCACTTGAATAACTTTTTTCTCTAATGGTCAGAACTCTTCATGTGCCCCATGATCTTTTTAAATTAACTTTAATTATAGTTTTTATTTTAGAAAAATTAATTAATCCCCTTTTGGAAGCGGCTACCCTTAATTGCTACGATTCCTTTTCACCTTTTGGTATCCTTCTATTTCTTATGCTAGGAATAAAGGCTGTGACCGACTTATATTTTGTTATACTTGTTGACTGGGTTTTGTCTTATTTGGCACCTCTAATCCCCTTTGGTGGCTACAAAAATCAGCAGTGGTTAAAAAGCAAATCTTCCTTGTCCTGTAGTGGCTGCTCATAGCTGCGTCCCCTTTCAAACTGTCTTAATAAATTTAATATTTCAGTATATTTTTATCTGAGCTCAAATATTGAAACAGGGACATTACATGTTTCCTCGGTATACAATTGAGCAACACAATACAGGCCATTCCTAAACAAAATGGGAAAGATATAGGCTAAAATAAGAACCAAGAAAACATAATAGGAGAAGAAAAAAAGTAAGATGCACATTACCAGAAGCCGACCATCTTCTCCAGCACATGAAATGAAAAGCTGTTTCAGATTTCCGAGTAACATGTCAAGAAGATTTACTTCAATTACAAGACGAGGTGTTAATGTTGGCACAGTAAAAATCTGAACAGAAAAATTGCTCAGCAAAGGATAATCATTAAACTTTGGACTTGAATTACTCCCATCAATACCCTCTCGAATTGCCTCAGATATAAGTGTCGGATAATGCTTAACAAAAGCTTTTGCAAATTCATACTTAAAATTTGGCTCTCCCAACAACTTGAAAAGCAATTCATGCAGCTCTGTCACCACTATTTTGGACAGAAATTGTTCTGTCCGCAGCAGAACATCCAGCAAGCCGGGCAAAGTACAAATCATGGTTGCAGAAAAATTCAGTAGACTCTCACTACATTTGCACAAACTAAGAAGCATATCCACAATTGTAACTGTTGTCATATGGGCAACCTTTTCTGGTGATGATTGTAAAGCCCACTTCTTGGGCTTTCCATTAGCCTCTCTTTCTGCGGCCAGTAGCCGCTCTTTCCATTCAAGAAGAAGAGCACCCAAAACAGGCTCTGCAGAAATTGCATATTTTGCTGGTAAGGGCTGTACTTGGCCTGGGCCTCTGTGGTTGGAACAAAATCCTTCTAATTTCCATGCCGTTTCATCTCCACAATCACAACAGCCACCACCTGTATGAATCATGGAGTAATCGTGGCTGACATGGTTACCTGCATTGAAACAAGGGACACAAATAGCGCAGGTAGGATCATGCTCACAGGTCCGACACCTATATGCAATGTCATTGTTTCCCCACACTGCTCCACAAACCCCTTGAGTACCCTCATTCTGTTTTCCTAATTCCACGAGGACTGCCTGTGGCATCTCCTCAAACATTAACCATTGTATCCATTTAACACTTTCACGGGAAAAAGATTCTTTTTGGTAGATTGCACGATCTCCTGTCTCTGAGGTTCCAGTTGCTAAAAATACTGTTTCTAGTTCTTCCACATCAAGCAGAACAGAAGATATTATTTCCGGCAGCTTTGACCTATTTTGCCTCAAATAAGCTACCAATCCAGGTTGCTGCTGCTCCACAATTTCCTTGGGTACACCAAGCTTGATAAGCCTCTGCCCAGACAAATGTAATTTGTGAGCATGCCACTAAAAAAGATGAGATAAATCATTTCAATGACAACAATGATTGCTGGATACTATTACCTAGGTATAAAATATCCCTTTAATTAAACATTTTTTTCATACAATGGCACTTTAAAACTGCAGATAACAATTTATTACTGCAAGTTCATCCAAAAAAAACATAGAATATGAATACAATGTGTGACTATCAACTGTTATATAGCTAAATGTTTCCAAGATTCAATCAACTAAATTGATGTAGCTCCAATTTTGCACCAGAGAAGTATCATAAGGTTCTCAATTTGTTGAGTAGCTAAGTTGAACTTTAGCAATTGTTTTTCTGCTTTGACAAAATAGATTCAACATATTTTACTTTCATTTACACTTTATCACCATCAACCAGAGCATAAAACAGGCATAGAGCTTTAAAAACCAGAATAAGCATTAGTATCAATAACATTTAAATGGCAATTATATAAGAAGATGATCAATACAAATCATTAATTAAACCTACAGCATAGCTCAAATATCTCATATGAAGGTTAAGGTTTTTTGGCCTAATAAAGACAGCTTAATACACTTCTAAGAGCAACTACAAATACAAAAAACCAACTTTCAGAAGTAGGGCTCTTGTTTCCTCAATCCAGAACTTGTCATATGACAGCCAAAGTTTTGTAAATATCTCCAGAGCAAAGTGTTCCTAATGCCAAGGAGAAGGAGGCTAAAAGTATGAGCTTTGTTATTTTAGTTTTTTCTCCTGCAATTTTCAGTCAATTCCTATTTTATCTCTGATTGTAGCATACCAAAGACCCCTCCATTTCAGATGCCACAAACTCAGACCTCAAATGCATATGATTTCAGATACACCTCTTCACAAAATCTCAAAAGATTTGTGTCCGTTCATTACATGCAACATACAGTATAAGGTAATATAGGCTGTCTAATTAATCTCAATAGGTGCAAAGCTCGATTTAGTCAACAATATTTTACCTCAAGATATTTGAAAGGAACACCAAAATTTATAAACTTGTTGCTAATTGAATTTTGAATTTTCCCTAATTCAGGGAATGTGGCAATAGACTCATAAAATCCACGTGTACTTAGCAGTATGCTTTAGGATATCTTATTTTAGGTTCACTCTGAAAACTGTTACTGCACTATAGAATGCCTTTACTTTATCTTGCAATAATTCCTCAGGCGGTGAGAGACATCACGTTAACATATCTATACATAAATGCGAGCATTTAGGCATCATCCTAGCCAACACACCAGTTTGGCCAATATTGTATCAAATTTGCACCTTCTTCACTTTTGACCTAAGTGCAATTCTTGACAAATGAGAACTCCTTTTGGAAACAAGGAGTCTTTCACATAATCTATATTGTATCAAATTAGTAGCTTCTTGAATTTTTATTTGGTGGCAACATTGTATCAAATTGGTGTATCCCTGAGTTCTGACCTCATGACAACTCTCTGGACAAAATTAGAATACACCTTTGCAGACACAGAAAGTGCACACAACGTGCCTGTCTAGTAACCAAAGAAAGTAAAGAAACTGTCGCTAAGATCTTAGAGTTAGATCCCAGGAAGAAATTGACTATTCAAATATACAGGTACTCATCAGGCAGCGATTCAACCATGTTCCTAAATATAAAGGCACACGACACAATTCTCTGGTAGCCAAAGGAGGTTAGAAACTGCTGCTGGGAACCTCAAAGCAGACTCGACGAGGTAATTGGCTAGGCAAATATATGGAACAGTGATGCAACTATGTTACCATATATAAAATGCATACTACGTAATTGTCTGGTAAACAGAAAGGAGGAGAAACTGCTGCTAGCAACTCAAGGTTAAACTCCACAAAGCAATTGACTATACAAATATACAGGCACAAGTCGGGCAGCAATGCAACCATGTAACTGGATACAAAATGAATTTTACACAATTGTCTGGTAATCAAAGAAAGGAGAGAAACTGCTCCAAAAAACTCAAAGAGTAGACTCCGGGAGGCAATTGGCTATGCAAATATACAGGTACACATCGAGCAGCCATGCAACTGTTTTTCTAAATATAAAATGCATACAACATAATTGTCTGGTAACCAAAGAAGAGGGTAAAAATGCTGCAAGGAACTCAGGGGTAGACTGCAGTTGGCAATTGGTCATGCCTCTCTACAGATAAAATACAGAAAAGTATAGGCCAATTCATTAAGCGGCCGTGCAACTTCCTTGCGAAATATGCAGGGATCATCACAGGATGCTATTAGGCCTCAAATTATATGCCTGCTAGACCAACGATCAGTATTCTATAGAGAAAAATATGGCAAGCCGTTTATACAAATAGAGAAAAAACTTAAAACAATTAAGTGTCAATGAGCGCAATGATAAAACTCAAATTCACCAAACCCTCTAATTCAACAATACGCATCATAAAAAAACCTGATTTTGACAGATTGACGGAAACAAGTGCCCTTAACTGACAATCATATAAGCATTGCCAAAAAAACCCCAATCAAATAACCAATTATTGCAAGAAGAAAAATGATTCCGGTAAATTTAGAGATAACATAGTAAAAAGAAATGCACCTGCTGGATAGCGTTCTCCATTATTTCGGTTTTGGAAAAGATCCAATCTTGAGAACAAAAGGTACTATATCACATAACTCAGCAACAAATCAAACGAAAGGGAGAGCTTATTTATCTAAATGCAATTCCAATGCCACCGCCAAACCATTGTGCAGTACTACTCCACCGCCACAAATTCTCAGCCTTGAGAACCTCTTTAGCTAAACTTTTTCCCCTTTAGCCTGGTGGCCCGTTTTCTTGGTGAAATTTTTTTTTTAATCTCCTTAGAAAACCTGCAGCAGAATGGTTGGGAATATTAGTTTTGTGGTTTTCTGATTGCTTGTCCAGAGAGGAGATCTTCTACTTTCTCTCCAAACTACAAAAAAAATTCCCCATATTTATAAAAATAGGGCGGCTATAATCTTGCCGACTAAAAAAACCTTTCATGGGTTAAAGAATTGATTGTATGACAATTTTATAATGAATGGTACAAAAGACAACTGTAGTGGGAATTCTCAAAGGAAGTGATTGCATTTGCATTTGATGATACCCACCACCACATTGCCATAAATCATGTTATGGTACAAATTTTTATTCTTTTTGGTAACTAACTAAAGCTGCCTTGAGGAAAACTATCTAGAGTAGGGTTGTTGGGGTTGCTTGGTTTGAGTTGGTTACTAATAGAGCCTAGATTTGCATAAACTAGGTTTAAATTTGGTAAGGTAGAGTTCATATTAGGTGTGTTAGAGTTTCAATAAGGATTAAGTTTTTTCTTTAGTATTTATTTACTTAAAAGTGTTTTGAATGAATGAATGGAGGAATTTTAATGGTGTCCACGAGACCAACGTTCTAAGGGATCAAGATGTACCAAATTGACCCATTTTCAAGTTCTTTTCCATGTTGGATCTTTTGTTATGTATCTTGAGTAAGAAACTTCTTGTTTTGTGAAGCCTTGTCTTTTCAAAAAGCTCGTCTTTAAGAATTAATATGATTTTTAAAATGTTAAAAATTGTTATAATTGGATATTAAAAATGTATATGATTTAAAAGATATTAAAAAGTTAAGAGAATCATCTTTATCTTTTATTTTTTGTGTATGTATGTATGTGTATGTTTTATAAAAATAAAAGTAAAGGCGGTTTTTAAATTATAAAAAGTAAAAGGTGAAGATAATTTATTATAAGAAAGATATCAATTTAATATTTTAAAAGAAATAAATGCTTTTTAAAGTAGGTTTAAGTCAATTTTATAAAATACATACATATAAGTACAATTAACTTAAATGAATTTATGATGACTTGAGATTTGAAATATTGTGTTAGTAATTGAAATGTGTGGGGAAAAAAATAGAAAATAGGTGTATTTAGCTCAATAATTGAAGATTGTGATAAGTTTGATATGGCTTTAAATCAGTGTGTCTCTAGATTGAGAATAGTGAGTAACAAACTAGTAATTGACTCATAATCATAACATTTTATGACATTATGCAGGGATAAATCCAATGATCTAAAATTAATTTATGACTCCAAACCTATACTATGGAATCTATAGATTTGTGTTCTTCGTTTTACCTGATCATCTTTAGCTTCTTCTTTGTCTTTTGATATCTAATGGAATATTTTTATTGTATAAATACTTTTATGGCATTACCAATATGTCAAAAGGGGATGTTATGGCTTCGCCAAGTTTTACGATTTTGGGTTTGTTTTATGCGGTGTTCCACGGGTGTTGGGGACGCGAGGATGAGTTTCCAGGATGGGGGGACAAAGGGCCTAAGCTTGGGGACGGTGGGGGGACGGCGGAGGATAGCAGCGGGGGATAGTGGCGGGGGGTGGCAGGGTGGTGGTGTTGATATAGTTATACATATACTTATAGTACTTGAAAAACTAGTTTTGAAAAGATGTATAACAGTATAAGAATTACATTTCAAATGAAACTATAGGAAATTAGTAAAATTATAACATGGAAAAATTTGAAATATTAAATCTAAATACCAAGATTTATATGCTAGTTGCTAAATAAAATTTGACAAATGAAATTGTCAAATTGGAGATTTCTATTATATCGAAAATATGAATATCTGATGTCATATGAGATATCACAAAGTCTATAAAGATTATTACATGATTCATCATTACAGTGAGTAGCAAATACAAATACTAATAGCAATAGCATTACAAAAGATGAAATGCCAAAATGTCAAAACTCAAAATGTAGCAAAGGGAGGCCTCTAATCATCTGCGAACTCCTCATCACTGGAACTACTAGAATCTTGAAGGTCAATATTCCTCAAGCTCACACCAACCAGCACTACATCGAAATTGGTAGGATCATCCTCATCAATCTGTGAAGGCTCCTTTGGCTCTACACCCCATCGTGTTGTTGGACTCTCCTTATACACAAGTGTCTTGCGGTTCATGAGACACAAAGCACTGTGTACAACCACAAGCTTCTCTACTCTATTAGAGATAAGTTTGTTCCTCTTAAGAGAGTGGATGAAGCTATATGTAGACCAGTTCCTCTCAGCAACTGAAGAACTGGAAAAGTGGGATAGCAAACGGATAGCTAGACAATTCCACCACAAAAGTGGGTCCTCATGCGCCATGGTTTCTATATCCATCTTTGTCACATCTGAATAGCCTCTAAGAGTGACAATTTTTGTCCACTCAATGCGCATTATGCAAGCATCTCTAGAATCAAACATCTTCTCTGTGCACCTAAAGAAACATGCCTTCACCTCATCATCTTGAATCGATGTCACTCTACCTGGTCTAGCCTTGTACCATTTGGGATTCAAGGCAAAGGCAACCATATGCAAAGGAGTGTGTTGAATGATTGGTCGGATGTGCTCATTGTAGAATGTTGGAGAGGGGTCCTTCACTCGCATAGCAGCCCTCATTTGGTCAAGCATAGAGTCAATACATTCATACACCTCTCCAAGGTTAGGTGCATCCCCATCCCCATATCTGATAACCTGAAATATTGGAGAAATTATAGAGACAATGTATTTCGCATCAGTCCAAAACACATCACTCTTCACTATCTCCTTCACCCTTCTCCCCTGCTTTGTCTTGACCTTAGCCCACCTATTCCACTCATTAGTCATAACCATGAGTTGCAATGCCTCTTGCAACTCAATCATTCTCTTTGGGAGAATGAAATAGGATGCATATCTGGTCTCAACTGGTTTCAAGAACTCCTTCTTTGTGAAGGTCCTGAAGAGTGCATGTGAAGTGTGGTCTCAACTGGTTTCAAGAACATCTACACATCTCTCACATCGGTGACCACTCCTCTAATCCAGTCAATCTTTCCCATGTCCTTGAGTGCATTGTTCATGGTATGCACACAACATGGGGTCCACCAAATATGTTTGTGGGCCGCCTCAATGAGTCTCCTTGTTGCTCTACACACATGGGTTGCATCAGTCGCTACTTGGACCACATTTTGTGGCCCAACCTCCTTAATAGCCTCCCTAAGGACCTGAAATTGAAAATCAACATCTTTACGATGCTCTATACAATCAACTACTCTAAGGAAGTATGGACCCTCTGCACATGTGACCATGATGTTGATGAGTGGATGATGGCCAATGTTCGTCCACCCATCCATAACAATGTTGCACCCAGATGCCACCCAACATGCCTTCATCTTTTCCATCAAAATATTGACCTTGGAATAGCACTTATCCAAGATTGAGGTCCTCATTTTCATCTCACTTGGTGGCACATATGATGTTCCTCCCTTCACCACCATAGCCATCATCTCCCTATAATAAGGAGATCGTGTAACATGAAATGGGATGTCATTAGCAAAGAAGAACTTACCAATGGATTCATCTATCTCATCTCTTAGTTGCACATTAAACGTATCAGCTATGAGGTTACTCTGTGATGTCTACCACTTGCATTTCCCTATCCCCCTAGCGAGCATGGCACTAGAAGTAGAAGTGGAAGTGAATGGAGATCCAAACATCATTCCTCTCGTTTGTGAAGTGTGAGGAGAAGTATGTGGCACATGTTGGCTCTGCTGAAGGGCTACCCTAGCAAACAAAGTAGTAGGGACTAAAATATTTGTGTCATCTGGAACGCCCCAAAGCTTGTTAAACTCAATTATGTATTGTACATTTTTAGGTTCCTTCAAAAACTTACAATGATCCACACCTTTTCCTATCTAAAAGAGAAAGTGTGCATTCACTTTAGTGATGCTACCAAACCATTCAACCCCACAAATGTTGCACTTCCACTTCCTTGTTCCTCCACTTGAACGTGATGTGCCTTCTACTCTTGAAGCAAACTGCTTGAGAAGAGATTTGGGATGATAAGCACCCCTGGCATACTATGTTGACAATTCTGAAGGGCAACTTGTACTAGCTGGTGCACTCGCCATGGAACTAGATTGGGCTCCAAGATCAGCCCCATGGTTACCCCCCTTATCCTCATGTTCAAATTTTGAATCATGTTCACTGTGAGAATGGATTTCCATCTCATCCTCACTCATGTCATGGGATCTCATTGTGAAAGTGACACTGAATTTCACAAAATAAAAATAAAAATATATTCAGCCTAGTTTAACAAATTGAAATACAAATTTCAAATTTCAAATTTCAAATTTGAAAACCAAATTTACAATTTATAATTATTTAAAAATAAAAAAAAATAATAATAAAATTTGATGTTGAATCTTGAGGGACTTCAATCAGACTTCTACAAGTTTTTGCTCCTCTTCAGCTTGTTGGAAAAAAAATCAATCATTCAAAATGTGAGTGAAATCATCAAATATGATGGTTTTGTCGTGTTTTGGGGGAAGGGGGGGTACGTCAAATTAAGGTTACCCCCAACCCCCAAAAATTGAACTTTTTTTTATAAAAAAAAAAATTCATGGCATTTGATGTGGGGGCGATGGGAGACATCTAGACGTCTCCCCGCCCCTTGAGAAACACCTAGACGTCTCCCAAGGAGGCATGGAGATGTGGATATGTCTCCCAATGAGACTTGGGGACATCTCCACATCTCCTTGGGAGATGCAGAGATGTTTCCCTGTCTTTGGTGGAGCACTGGTGGCGATGGTGGGACGACGGGAGACATCACGTCTCTATTTCCCCATCCCGGAAACATCCCCATCTTTGAAACGCGACCAAAATGGGGGGGGGAACGCATTTCCATGGATCATTGGTTTTATGAGTGCAAACGTCGTGTTCCCCTAATACCCTTAACCCTTTAATCATTTAAAAGGCTATGTATTTTAATTACGCATTGATTGTTTGTTCAAGATTTTTAATCGCTTTAGTAATAACTTGAGTCTATTAAATTGTTATGGCGACTGCCCCTCTTTTCCTAGTCTATCTCGCTGCACAATTGACGATAATTCTAAAGTCTGCAGTCTTAAAGTTTAATTTTTGTCTTATAGTCTCCTTTCCCTCATGGCCCCATTTGTTCCTAGTCGATATGAAGTCTTCACATGCTCTTTATGTTTTTAAGTTGTTGGCCCCTTTTTGTCCTCATCAACATTTATCATTGGAACTTCTCCCTTTGCAAGAAGCTCTTTCTAATTCCCTTAAGTTAGTGATTCAAAGGAAATATTTGCCATGGCAGATGATTCGGCAGTTTTATACCATGTCAATGGAGCCTTGTGTGATGCAACGCCTATTGTGACCCTATTAACTTAGTTCCATGTTATTTTATGCATTCATGTTTTATTGTGTTCTATCAGAGTGATCGTATTTTAAAGTGTACTTACAGTCCTACCATAGATATAGTGTTGTCAGGTTGATTGGGTTTTATATAAATAGATGTTTAAAACATAGAGTGTTGGTGTTGAGATTATTTAATTATGAGATGTTTTGGCCAGATGAGATTGAGTTAGTGTGATTCGTGACTGTGGATCATTCTTCTTCATTCATAGCCTATGTGTTATGTTGCACAATGTTTGAAACCATGTTTGATATTTGTGTGGGCATTTATGTTGTATATCATGGGCGAATTACAATTTATTGATGAGATGTTATATTCAAGTTCTACATACTCTATCTGGGAGTTCAATTATGGTGATGTGATTACAATGACAATTCAACATGTTAGCTTATCAGGATGACATTATTAGTTGCTTATGGTGGTGATGTTAGTGTCTTTCGATAATGCTTTATGATGCATATTCATATGGTTAAAGTCGATTTGATGGGTAATGATGAGATATGTTTATTATTTCTTAGACGTAATTCATTTGATGAAGTTCATAATATTATCTTATGTTATTATCCATAGATGTGTTATTGACGCCTAATTGTGAGTGTGTAGGTACATGCCAATGGGAATTCGAGGTTGAGCTCCTACTCCTTATTGTGATTCTTCAGTATGGCTGATCCTCTCTCATATGGAGGAGATTGGATCATTTGTTATTATTGTAATTGTGTTTTATTTCATATATGTGAGTTGAGCATGGTTGTTGTATGGTGTTACTATGTTGTGATATTCAATTATTTTGGAACCCTTAGAGTTCATAAAGTCTTGCAGGTGATAGCTTGTGGTAATTTATTTTAATTAGAATTTGTGTTGTTTAGGCCTTTATATGTCCCATTGAGGCCCTTGGAGAAAGAAACTAAAGTCCCCTGGGGTATAGTATGGGTTTGGGGGTATTTTTAAGGTGTTATATTGTAAAAAACATGAATTTTACCCATTCTAAAATTAGGATAATAGTCTTGCACGAATTTGGAGAGGTGGTTAGAGAGGATAATATTCCTCTCTCAACCCCTTGCCTCCCAAGAGGTGGGAAACTTCTCCCAAGAGATGGGATGTCTCTCCCAAAAGGTGGGAGATAATTGGTTGAGAGATGAGGTGTAAGAGGAAGGGTAGATGGATGTTTGGGGATGTAGAAATGTGGCATCATTTTAGGGAGTGGATGGATGGATGGAATGAGGAGAGGTCACTTGGCCTCATCTCATCCATTCTCATAGTCACACCCCTTGGCTATAAAATAAGTTGTGGATAGTGTTGTAGGAACTTTTTGGCCCTTTTTTTCTCTTCAAATTTTGGTAAGGGCATAATAGAGGAAAGGGAGAGAAGGTGAGAATGGAGAACAATTTGGGCAAGCTGTAGAAGACCTATTGAATAAGGTGAGTTAAGTTCTCTCATTTATTGTTTTTTTATGATCTTCAATCTATTGTGTGCCTTTGATCTTCGATCTATTGATTGTATTTGGTTATTTGTGTGGTTGTATGAGTGTTGGTGTGGATTTTGGGAGTTTTGTGTATGTGTTTTGCCAAAGAGTTGCTTCTGAAATCTGTTTCACTTTGATTGTATTGTTTTGTTTATGTGAGGAGAAAACCTATCTTTCCATGGGGGAAAGAATGTGGATCTTCTTGGGTTGTTTGCAGGTAGGGCGTGACACTCTCAAGAAGGGGTTTGAGTATCCATGATATTTCTATGTGGTATGAGTACCACCATTCTGATATGTGAATATTATTTGAAGGGGTATGAGTACCCATGAACATTATTCCATTATAAGATCGTTACCAAAGGGGTATGAGTATGCATGGTATTATTATGTGGTATGAGCACCACCTTGCTATTATGTGGAATTCCACTTTTTACATGCTTAAACTTGAGAGGAGAATTGAGAATTATAATGGAGATTTTATGAGTATATATCTTAATATAATACCTCGGGAGGTGCCCCCTACACCCTTTAGAGGGTGTGAGATATATTCTCCTTGTGTGGGTGTGATGTGATGAACTCGTAATGTGATTTTGTGTGAATGTTGTATGTATGGTCATGGAAACAAATGTGTTTTGGTTAAATCTTGAATAATGTGGTGTTTGTGTTGGTATGGGTGTATTCTGGAGTAGAGACTCAACCCCTAGCTCAGGGATGGGCTATTATTTAGCCCTATGGCTGGGAGGTGAGCTCCCCATTGGCCTCCTTACTCTTTATTTTATTTTGTAGGAAGGAGTTGAAAGAGTGGAGAACTATGTTGGTTTTATGGAGCTTGTCATTGTGCTATGATATGTTTCAGAATTAAATAAAGTCATACGAAGAAGTATCATTCTTGTAACGATGATTTTGTTTTATGATCTACAATGGTGGTTGTTTTTCCATTAGAAGATTGAATCTGTGAAATATTCCTGAATATTTCATGTTTGTATAAAGAATACTTCCAATGTATTAAGGTCTGGGTAAATTATTGTTTGTTGAAATGAAGATTTTCATTGTGTAAAAGAACTATTACCTTTTGTTGAAAATAATAGATAAGTTTAAATTTGGGATAGTAAATCTGCTATTTACCTTAGAAATTGATATTTAAATTGGTGTTGTAAGATGGATGTTTAAGCTGGGACATGTGTTAATTTTAAGTTTAATGTAAAGTGTAAGAATTTCATTATTACATTAAACTATTAGAAAATATAAATGGCCTAGATAAAGTAGTTGAAAGTTTGATTCTTCATAGAAGATTAATATTTAACCCTGTGATATCTCTAAGAGAGTCTTAGAAGATTAGATCTATGGGCAACGATGATTTAAAGTTGGAAGTCAAAGCCTATTAGCTCAAAAACTAAAGAGGAATTTAATAATTGGCAAATCTGAGCCTAAAATATATAAATATAACCTGGCTATTTTACTAACATACAAATCCAAATTTGTTATTCTAATGATTTGTTTTATTAAACTGAATAAAGGTTCATTATGTTGCTATGAGTTGTCCTTAGCGCTAGGTTCATAAAGTTAATATAAATTTGTGCTACTTTGCAAAATTAATGTTATCAAAATGTAAATATCATTTATATTTGACCCTACTCTTTAACTTCATAAAAACATAAATAAATGTGTGTGTGTGTATAGTTCATATATGAATTTTATTCCATTCTCTACATATTATGTTATGCTGTCATTTAATAGAGTTAATTGAAAAAAGCATTGTAAAACAGAGAAATTTATAAGAAAAAAATTATTAAAATACAATTGAATTTTGTATACAAATTAAAATATTTTTTGTTTAATATATATATAAAAGAATTTTTTTTAAAAAAAATTAACGTAGGCCGAAGGAGGGAGGGTTTTGACCCCCATGCAGGAGCCGCAACTTCCCCATAGGGGCCGTGACCCACGTATGGGGAGTCGTAGCTTCCCACAGGGGGGTTGTGACCCCCATACAGGAGCCACAACTTCCCCACAGGGGTTGTCACCCTCATACAGGGAGTCATAGCTTCCCCACAAGGGCTACGACCCCCATATGGGGAGTCACAACACCTGTGAGGGTTGTGACCCCCGTAAAGGATAGCCACAACTTCCTCCCATGTTGCAAACCCCCAAACAAACAAAAATAAATAAGAATAAATATATGTTTATTTATTGTTTGCTTGCAGAAAAAGGAAAAAAAAAGAACAATAAAATGAAAGAAAAACATATATCAATAAAAATAAAACAACGGAAACCCTTCATAACATTTCTAAGTTCATATCAATGGAGGGTGTCACCATAATGACTTATGTTGTAAACAAATCAGCAATATCTTAGAAGAAAATAAAACTAAAAGAAGGAAGAAACTAAGAGATTTAATAAACAATAACGAAATCTTTCAACCCTAGTAATGACATTCAATGGATGATCTTTGGACTCAAACCCTGTCATTGCCAATGCATAGTTTTGTTGCTTGATCTTCCTCTCCTTCAACCCGCACAAACAAAATGAATAAAATGGTAAAATAAACCCTTTTCTTTTCTATTGAATCCTCAAGGATTAGGGCTTTTCCAAGTTGCCCTAAGATCTAAAGGTGGAGACAAAGTGAATCCAATGGTGGATATTGTGTACACATTCCATTAAGTTAATCTAATATGTGACTTTTAAATTAAATTGGTTTAATTGGTGATATAATCCATGGTGGGGTCCCATGTGACTAGGGACCCTCACTTCAAGCTTGTTTGTTTTTTTGATAAAAGGCCCAGCCAACCTGAAATATATATTGATTATAATAAGGTAGATAATACATAAGGAGATATTACGTGGAGGCAAGAGATTGCCCAGAAGGAGATATTGCTTTGAGTTATTTTAAGAACTTAGAAAAGTGAATTTTAAATTAAGATTTAAGCTATCTTATCAATTTATTTATTTTTAATGATAAGATTAGATAAAATAAATAGAAATAAAGTTTGATAAATTAAATTTTAATGTCTCATGGGATTTTTAACGAGGTTTTGAATTAATCTAAAATAGTTAGTTTAGTAATTATTATTATTTTATGAAGGGGTTTTGTCACATTAAATTAATGTTGATTAATGTATCTTGTCCTTACTATGTGGCCACAATATAGTTCCTTACATCTCAAATTGTGTAACTTGTTTTAAATTAACTATTGGAACTAAGTGTGGTGTTTTACAATGTATAAATAAATAAAAAATTGTAGATGAGTGTAGGTTATATCATGTTCCATTGTGTGAATAGTGGGGTGTGACATAGGTATCAGAGCGAGGTTTCAACACTAGACTAGCTAGGTCTAGCTCTTACAAAGATTACTTTGTGATTCCTTATTCAATGAACGTTGTTGAGTTAAATATTATTTAATAATTATTTCATGAGTTGTTGATAAAAGTATGATTTCTATGTAAGATAAATTATCCCATTAGCTCCTTCTAAGAAACTATGGCACCTCTTAGAACGTTTTGTTACTAACCTATTATTCACTAACTACTCAAGTATACTACTAGTACCTTAGTAGTCTACCATAGTAAGCTATAAAACTATTAATTGCCCTTGTCCTCGGTTAGTGCATCCCCATAGGGATGTCAAACTAGTTGAGACATCGTACCCAATGGAGTGAGTTAACTTTTGATGAAGGGTGCCTTAGCAATATGAATAGTGATCACCATAAGATACACTCTTGTTGTCAAATCCTAGAAGTTGAATGCCAATGTAGTAACTTTTGAAGGGATTCAGGGGTACCTGAATTAAAATATTCATTATCTCAATAATTGACTCTTGTATCAACATTCTTAACCATAAGTTGTAAGTGTATGAGTATAGGTTACTCCTCACATTTTGGCATTGAGAATAGTTTTAGTTCAGGAGTAACTAATTCTTCATAAAAGTTGCTCGATATAAGTAGTTTGGTTATTCCCTTCTAAGATCCTTATAGTTTTAGTACAAGTTATGGTGCATGCCATGCCACTATGGGAAGTTTTAGGGAACCTTGGAATATCTTCCTACTAAGTTCACTCCTTGTAAATGGTGCATTTCTAGCAGACCATTTGTTGTTTAGTAAAATTAATGCAGGGTGGGATGATGGAAAAAGAGAGAGGTAGAAGTAGGAAAACACTTACGTTGGTTTCGTTGTAGCTGATGAAATATAGTTGTTGACCCTAAAACATTATTTTTACCTATTAAGATATTGAAGATAAGTAGAAGGAAAGTATTTCTATCAACTAAGGATGTATATCAATCAACTTGTATGTAGACTAGTTTAGTAAAGTCTAAGGGTGTGCCTTAAGTTCATGACCCCATCAACCTGTTATGGTAGATTATCTTTTAGATTTTCTCATGGAGGTTTACATGATCAATATTGTCTTTAGCGAACCTATACACTCGAACCAAAGCAAGAGGAAAAAAAAATGAATGTTTGAACTCATGTTGGTTAAAGTAAAATTTAAGTTTCGCTTATACGATGAAAACCGTAAAAGTAAATTATGGTCAAGTTTTAGCTATAGTAGGGTGATCAACATTATCCAAATTTGGTTAATTATGAATAGTCTAATTAATCGTGATTTATGTATATATATAATTATCATTCAAATATTTGAAAATCCCAAGATAATGAGGACGCAACATTTGATTTAGTGACTTAATTTAAATGATAAAATAATATTTTTTTAAGTTTGTATTACGATCACTATATAAGGATGTTTGTTGAAAGTATAAGTTATGGTTGGGGTTCTAACTTGTTTGATAAATTCTCATTTATATGAGCATATCATCATAACAAGCTATTAGTATACTAGTTAAAGGAAGCAAAACTAGGTATGGTTTTAGATGTAGCTAGGCCTATGATATTGACCATTAAATAAGGGAATTACCATTTTCTTCTGGTACCATTAAGAGTTGTGCTATTGACTATATCTTGTCGCTCGAATTCTTGTGAATAATCCATTGAATCGTTAAAGAAGGGAATCTGTCACACTTTCGTCAAGGTTAAAATATAAGGGGTTTGCTAATTACCTACGCAAAATGTGTAGAGTTCATATAGCACCATGTTCTATACGTGCATCTATATAATTCTATCAACCAAATCATGGTTGAGTAGTGTAATAGAACTTGAAAATTAATGATAGGCATAAGAATTAGAGTATTATGTCATTATGGTTGTGTTCCTCAATATGAATATTACTGTCACATGATGTATCAGTTATATCTTAGGAAAAGTGCTTAAGAGACACTTACTTAATTCACTTGTAACTCGAGTGAGGTGTTGTAGAATAAAGTTAAAGTGGTCACCCCTTATAAAACTTTAATTGGTATTCTATAAAGCTAGTGTAAAGTTATCTAGTTTTGGGTGATTTAGGAGATCCCTTCTGGTAAGGGTGAAAGATGATAAGGGTGTCAATGTGTATTAAACGAGGTAATTATGATACTAAACCCTTAGAATTTATAACAAGTAAATTAAATTATCACCTTGGTTCCAATTATTTTAAACAAATTAATTTTGTTAGTGATATAGTTTTGTATGATCCTAGGGTGCTAGGATAGAAACTTTGAGATGTTTAATTTGAGTGTAATATTTAAGAGTACATAAATGTAAGTTGAGTTAATATTTCTATCCGGATTGAGTTTTAGCACGAGCAAATTGAGTAGTGTGGGAAGGAATGATGTATAAGATGAACTCTTGGTGACATCACTTATGTCTTCCCTGTGAATTGGGTGTGTGCCCCTTTATTTAAAAGACTGTGGATAATATAAAACGTGTTTCTTCACATAGATTGGAAATCTTGTGACAATTTTAGTTGTTGATTGGTTGAAAAAAAATAGTTAATCCTCCCTTTTTTTTTTTCTTAACATGGGACAAATGTTATAGTATTAATTTTCATGCCAATACTCTTTGCTTGTTGAAAGGAGAGTTAAAAAGGTATGTTGATGTGAAAACCATAGTTAGGGTTGTTTATCATAGGAGGTGTGGTTGAGATAGACGATTCCTAAGAGGATGGAACCTAGCAAATTGGAACATAAAATAAGGAGCTCATAAGATTATGAATCCTAAACCTTGTTTAAAGAACGAGAATTATGTTTAACCCATGTTTTGGGTGGCACCTCGTACTAAGTATTCTTTATGTAAAAAAAATTAGTCCTTGTTGTCATAGGGTAGATGGAGTATCCTAGTTATGAAATGAGACAGTTATAAAAAGATAATGTGAGAAGGGTAGTTTGGCTTAAGAGAAAGTATGGTGAAACACATCTATTCCTCTTCTCCCCTTTGGTGGCTTAAGAGAAGTCACGCGGTTTATTGATGTGTATGAAATTTTTGTAATTTAATTTCCTGTTATTTTACCTACTTGACTTTTTACACTACCGACGATACTTTAAAATTTAATAGTTTGGGCAATTGCCATACATTTTGAGCAGGGTCCTTTGCCTCAAGGATCTTTTCTTTTATATTGATTGAATGAATTTGTTGCTTTACCTCGTTGATCTTGAAATTTTATGCTTTGTTTATGAGTATTTGTTGCGATTTTGGTTTATGCTTTTCAATTTCAAGGCATTGTTGATTGAGACCTTTTTATTTTACAAACTACTAGTAGATTTTATGTGATGTGATATGTATGTTCTATAAAAACTAAAAGGGATCTCGGTCAAGGTTGCATAGGGGAGTAACCATACAAGGGAATCAATGTGATCGAGTACTTTTGAGTGAGGGTCTAACTCAACCTTGCCTATTTATGATATTAACCTATGCATTGTTGTTTGAGGGTTTATAACCCTCATTTTATGAAGAAATGGTACCTAGTGATCGACTAGAAGGGAGAAATTGTGTAATTAATATAGAAGTCATGAGTCTAATAAATATCAGTATGGTTGATTTGTCACCTACTTAAGTAAGACACCGGGGTTGGTGGTGTTGATGCGAGAAAATTAGAGTATAGATATCTTGTCTTTCGAAAGAAAAGAAAAGAAAATATGCTTCTAGCCTTGTAGATGTAATGCTATTATGAAGGATAATAGGGTGCATAGCCTTGACGACGGTACAAATGCCTTAATTCTATAGAGTCAACAATCCTAGCATAGACTTAAACATGATGAATGTGGTTATGTTCTATAGATCATACTTTGTTAATGTATGAACTAGTTATATATCTTATGTTAATGTTGGGTTAATAAAATATTCCATACTTTAGAGTTACAACCACTTCCAGGAGGAAGTTGGAGTTTGGGGGGGGATGCCACCCTTATTGTGACCCTAATAACTTAGTTCCATGTTCTTTTATGCATTCATGTTTTATTATGTTCTATCAGAGTGATCATATTTTAAAGTGTACTTATAGTCCTACCATGGATATGATGTCAGATTGATTGGGTTTTATATAAATAGATGTTGAAAGCATAGAGTGTTAGTGTTGAGATTATTTGATTATGAGATGCTTTGGCCATATGAGATTGAGTTAGTTTGATTCATGACTGGGATCATTCTTCTTCATTCGTAGCCTATGTGTTATGTTTCCCAATGTTTGAAACCATGCTTGATATTTGTGTGACCATTTATGTTGTACATCGTGGGCGAATTTCAATTTATTGATGAGATGTCATAATCAAGTTCTATATACTCTATTTGGGAGTTCAATTATGGTGATGTTATTACAATGATAATTCAACATGTTAGATTATGAGGATGATATTATTTAGTTGCTTATGGTGGTGATGTTAGTGTCTTTTGATAATGCTTTATGATGCATATCCATACGGTTAAATTTGATTCAATGGGTAATGATGAGATATGTTTATTGTTGCTTATTTGATTAAGTTCATAATATTATCTTATTTTATTATCCATAGAAGCATTAATGATGCCCAATTGAGAGTGTGCGGGTACATGGCAATAGGCAATCGGGGATGAGCTCCTACTCCTTATTGTGATTCCTTAGTTTGGTCAATCCTCTCTCGTATGGAGGAGATTGGATCATTTGTTATGGTTGTAATTGTGTTTTATTTTCGTATATGTGAGTTGAGCATGGTTGTTGTATGGCGTTACTATGTTGTGATATTATATTGTTGTGGAACCCTTAGGGTTCATAAAGTCTTATGGGTGGTAGCTTGTGGTAATTTTTTTTATTTATAATTTGTGTTGTCTAGGCCTTTATTTGACCCATTAAGGCCCTTGGAGAAAGAAACTAAAGTCCATATGGGTATAGTACAGGTTTGTGGATATTTTTAAGGTGTTATATTATAAAAATTATGAATTTTACCCGTTCTAAAATTAGGATAAAAGTCTTGCATGGATTTGGAGATATGGTTACAGAGGATTAGATTCCTCTCTCAACCCCTTGCCTCCCAAGAGGTGGGAGACTTCTCCCAAGAGATTAGAGGTCTCTCCCAAGATGTGGGAGAGAATTAGTTGAGAGATAAGGTGTAAGAGGAAGGGTAGGTGGATGTTGAATTGTGGCATCATATTAGGGAGTGGATGGATGGAATGAGAAGTGGCCACTTGCTCTCATCTCATCCATTCGCATACTCAAACCCATTGGCTATAAATTAAGGTGTGGATAGTGTTGTAGGAACTTTTTGGCCTTTTTTTTCCTCTTCAATTTTTGGGAAGGGCAGAATAGAGGAGGAAATGAAGAGAAGGTGAGAATACGGAAGGATTTGGGCAAGTTGTAGAAGACCTATTGAATAAGGTGAGTTAAGTTCTCCCATTTATTGGTGTTTATGATCTTCAATATATTATGTGTATTTGATATTCAATCTATTATGTGTCTTTGATCTTCAATCTATTGATTGCATTTGGTTATTTGTATGGTTGTATAAGTATTAGTGGGGATTTTGGGAGTTTTTTGTATCTGTTTTGGCAAAGAGTTGCTTCTTAAATCTATTTCACTTTGATTGTATTGTTTTGTTTACGTGAGGAGAAAACCTATATTTCCATGAGGGAAAGAATGAGGATATTCTTGGGTTGTTTGGGGGTAGGGCGTGGCACTCTCGGGAAGGGGTATGAGTACCCATAATATTTCTATGTGGTATGAGTACTACCATTATACTGTGTGAATATTATTTAAAGGGGTATGAGTACCCATGACTATCATTCTATTATGTAATTGTTACCGAAGAGGTATGAGTACCCATGGTATTATTATGTGAGATGAGTACCACCTTACTATTATGTGGAATTCCACTTGTTACATGCCTAAAATTGAGATGAGAATTGAGAATTATAATGGAGATTTTATGAGTATTTATTTTAATATAGTACCTCGGGAGGTGCCCCCTACACCCTTTGGAGGGTGTGAGATATATTCTCCTTGTGTGGGTGTGATGTGATAAATTTGTAATGTGATTGTGTGTGAATACAAGTTTAATGTGAATGTTGTATGTATGTTCATGGAAGCAAATGTGTTTTGGCTGTGTAATGGTGTAATTTGGAACTAGAGTTTTAACAAGTAGGATAAGACCACTAATTAACCAACTTAGCCGATACATTGAAAGAGGGGTGAATGTAATAGATCTAGCCTCAATCCAAATAAGGAAAGGGTTGAAATTATGATTAGATTGACTGGCTAGGGTTTTGTTCTCTCTTTCTAGATTGAAATGGATTGTAAATTGTGAAATTAGGGTAAAATGAAGGATTATTGAGGTAAATTGATAGAAAGGTAAGCTACAGATGTCCCACGGAGCCACCAACTGAGATCTGGGCAAAATAAGATGTTTAGAATATTTTCCTAGAAGTTTAGCTTGATTTTTTGGGACTAGGTAGCACAAATCCACCCTGGTCCTCTAAATTTTTCTTCGTTGAAAGCTAAACTTTTCATCACTATTGACTCTACTAGAATTCCTCAATATAGCTCCTAAGCCTATTTCTTGCACATAGATTTGCCTCGGTTTAGGAATTAACCTTGAATGAAATAATGCAAATACTAAAATAAATGCTAAGGAGATATAGCTCAAATATGCAATTATTGATGATGATGAAATGGTCTTTGAATGTAATCACAAATATTAAATATAATGGCATGACAAACACATGAACATGAAAAACCCTAATCCCACAAACATGCTTGCATGAAGATTGATATTAATTTTCTCCACAAAGCTTGAATGATAAATATGCAACCTTGAATCTCTAAAGATGCTTGATGATGAATGCTTCATGGATGCACAAATACTTTAAGTATGTAAGGGATGTCAAAATGAATTGATAAGATGTCTTTATTTAGGGTTCTCTAGGTAAATTACTGATTAGGTCAACCTCCAAAAGTCATGTGTAGCCTTGAGGACCAAATGTTATTGGGGAGATATAGATTCTACCTCATGTCAAATTGGGGCCCATTTGAGAGAGACCAGAGCATTTTGGGGCACTTTGGTCTAGACCAGGTTATCCCACTCCCTAGTCCTTCTACAAAATAGCTAGGGGGGAGGGTATCCCATGATAGGACCCACCAAAGTGTTTTCATGACATCAAAGTTGGAGAATAGGGTCAAATTGGACCTAAAGAGGGGATGGAGATGGGACACATTAAAGTAGGAGCACAAATATGATGTGTAAGTTGGTCTAGTTACAATTTACAACACTACATTTAGCCCCACTTTAATGGGAGTAAGAGGTTATGCAAATACTCGTGGTAAAGTAGAAAGATGAGAGAGAGGAACAATTAGGAGCGAGATCACAAGGAGATAAGACATCACTAATTTTGAGGAACCAAACCCCCAGTCTTAGGATCTTAACTCACACAATTACATGCAAGGACACACACAACAAGAAAAAGACAAAAAACTAAATGAAGACAAACAAAGATAAAAAAACAAACAAAGACAAAATGCACACAACACAAAAGGCTCAAAGTCAACTAGTTGAAGAGACCTCAATAATCAAAATGTCTTAGCCACTAATATCATTCTCAGAATGCTATCACAAGAACACAAGTGATTACATAAAAAGAGAAAGAGTATGCATCAAATGAACCATGATCCACAAACAACAAAGTTATGAGCTCATGGGGAAGAAAAAAATAGAGGACATGAATGCCACGGGCTAGCAGACTATGTCATCCTAGGAGATCCATGTTGGGGAGGAGTATCAAAATAGTCTAGTAGTGTTTTGCTAGTTCCACTCATCCTGTTGCAAATGCTCCAGTCTGGTTTAAGGAGTTAAGAATCTTGTATAAGACTTTGCTTTATCTGGTTTCGAGCATGCAACAACCTGTATAAGACATGAAATGAAAATGCAAAGGTGTCTGGTTTTGAGAACATCTCGTATAAGGATTTGTTGGTATGGTTTGAGAATGTGTACCCTGTATAAGACACATGTATGCCTTGTTTTGAGAACATCTTGTATAAGAATTTTTTTATCTGGTTTTGAGAATGTGTACCCCATATAAGACATATAAAAATGTTATGTCTAGTTTCGGGCATGAAGCATCTTGTATAATAATTTATTTTGTTTGGTTTCAAGAATGAACGCCTTGTACAAGACATGCAAAATATAGTACAAAGAGGGTGATATGCAATGCTCCCCCCTTAATATGTCAACATAGTCCTTTATTGATGTCTTAGGGAAACTAGGAACAAGGATACACACCTTCAACACCAAGGAGATATCCTTTTAGGAAACAATGTTCATAAATTCAAGCTAAAGAGGCTTCACTCTTATAAGCAAGGAAAACATTGTTGAAAAATCTTGCAACGAGTGTAAAGGGAATCCTTCGAGGGGAAGAGATCTTTACTCAAAAGATACCTACCTCCAAGAGGAGATTTTGAAAAAAAATAACATCATAAACCAAAAGAGAGGAAGGAGAACAAGAATACATACCTTCCCCCTATTGCTAACTAAAAGGGATTCTTGATGAAGGATGACACACTTTTGACCTAAAGAGAAGGGTTTGTTTATAATAGATATACACTACCAAGAGAAGAAGAGGTTGTGGTTAAGGATACAACCCTCTTGTGTAATAGAGAATCCTTGAACAAACAACTTCATAAATGGAATTACATTGTGTCATAAGCAAACAACACTCGATAAAGGAAAAGTGTCTAGATCCTTAGAAAGGATAGGAGAAATAAATGCCCCCCAATCATAGGGACAAAGAGAAGGATTGCACAACCTCCAAGGAGAGATTTAGTCATAAGAGACGTACTGTGTCAAGCAAAGAATAGGTACTACCCAAGGAACACACATGTACTCGCATGAAGGATAATTATATGCAAGAAAGGACATCTTGTTATGAAAAATGCAGCTCATAAAGAAAAGGTGAATCCTTAGAAAGAGGAAAGGGATAGAAAATTATTCTTTCACCTCAAGCACAGAGACAAGAATAAATATACTATTTTGTTGCTCACTAAGTATGATTGCACCTGAAATTGTACCACCATGAATGGCAATGCACCCCCAATAGGTGAGCTAACAATGTCACATACTGAGGAAAAACATAATAGGAACTTGAATGTTATTTTAAACGATCATAAGAAATATGTGATTCATTGTGAGATGTTACTTTTATGATACATAAATCAATATATTGTTGTGTTTTAGTTTGTAAAGCTAGACATTAATTAGTAGAAAGGCCATGGATTCGATGATACTTGCAAAAGTAGAATTTTCAAGATGCTGTATGTGTTTCCTTCTTTGTTTAGGCCAAAGAAGAGAAATTAAATTGGCGTGAGGGAGTTCAAACAAAACATTATCTTGTTTTAATGTTGTATTGGAATAAGAAGACATGGACTCACTAGACAATGGAGGAGGGGATGCCAACAAAGGAGTACTTTGAAACCTAGACCTTCTTTGGAAAAATGTGATGTAGATTTCTTATGATCATAAAAACTTTGTTGCACACATCCTAAACCATGTCCATTGTATCCATGTGTAGATGTTCAAATATAATGAGAGGGTTCATTCTTAGCATCAAAATCTAAAGAGCCCCCACCATTATCAAGACATGTGTTGGAATGAGAGGTGGGAAATGATTTAGAAGAAGCTTGGATAATACACATACAAGGCTCCTTCAAGGCTTCACTATTAGATTGAGGGATCTTATACCAATTAAAGGAGGGTGTGAAGTCTACTGTACACCAATTCCTTGCTAAGGAAGCATCATTGTTAGAATATTATATTGTGGAAGGCATCGTAGTATTAAAGGGGGAAATGCATCCCACTTCATCATGAATGAAATGATAAGGATTAGGATCAACCATTATTTTGTGAAGTTAATTGTTATATATGAATTTGATTGTACAATGAATTATAGAAGGAACTAATTTCATAGCATTAATCCATGGTCTAGCTAGAAGAAGGTTATAATTAAGATGGTTGGGCATGAAATGAATAGGAGTAGGTAAAGTTACGGGTCCTACTTTGATAGGTAATATGACTATACCAAGTGACTCTCTAGGAACACTATCAAATCCATAAACATGAAGAGGGTCTGGTTGAATAGAAGAATAATCCCAATTTATCTCATCTAATAAGTCAACAAAACAAATGTTAAGTGTTGACCCATTATCATTAAATTACCTCTTATCTTTTGTTCATAAATACAAGGAGCAATCATAAGGGAATCATATCTATTTTTAACATCTATAGAAGGCAATTCATCTTGTGAGAATGTAATATCATTTGGTTTAGAAGAAGGATGAGGAACTACCCTTTGTAAGGCTTCTTGGATCAACTTATGATGGGAAGGTGAAGTTTGAATCAAATCCCAAAGGGAAATCTTAGGTAAGATATCATGGAGTTTCTAAAAAATATTAGGTTCCCTATCAACATGTTTCTTAGGATGGGGGGGGAAGGAATGGTAGTGAGAAGAACATTGGGATCTTTCTTTTTGGCACAAGCATTAAATGTGTGATGTATTTCAAAACCATATTTTTGTTCTAGTTGTCTTTCCATATCACCTCTTTCACATATGTATTTTTAAACTTTTAGGATATTGGGAGGTTTCTTGGGCTTAGGTTTCCCATAATTAGAAACATGAATGGTATTGACTTGATTAGGTTGTTTGTTCTCCAAGGACACATCTTTAGCTAATACATTAACCAAATTAACCAAATTAGCTAATACATTGAAAAAGGGGTGAACCTAATAGATCTAGCCTCAATCCAAATAAGGAAAGGGCTGAAATTATAATTAGATTCATTGGTTAGGGTTTTATTCCCTCTTTCTAGATTGAAATGGATTCTAAATTATGATATTACGATAAAATAGGGAATTATTGAGATAAATTGATAGGAACAATAAGCTAGAAATGTCCTATAGAGCCACCAACTAAGATCCGAGCAAAATAAGATATTTGGAACCCGTTCCCAGAAGTTTGGCTTGATTTTTCGGGACCAGGTAGCACAAATCCGCTCTATCCCTTTGAATTTTTCTTTGCGGAAAGCTAACCTATTCGTCATTGTTGACTCTATCGGAATTCCCGAGTACAACTCTTGAGCCTATTTCTTAGACACAAAATTGCCTAAGTCAAACCCTGGTTTAGGAATTAACCTTGAATGAAATAAATGCTAAGGAGATATATCTCAGATTTGCAATTGTTGATGATGATGCAATGCTCTTTGAATGTAATCGCAAATGTTGAATGTAATGGCATGACAAACACATGAACATGAAAAACCCTAATCACACACACATGCTTGCATGAATATTGATGTAACTTTGCTCCACAATGCTTGAATGATAAATTTGCAACTTTGAATCTCTGAAGATGCTTGATGATGAATGCTTTGCAGATGCATGAATACTTTAAGTAAGTAATGGATGTCAAAATAAATTGATAGCATGTCTTTATATAGGGTTCCCTAGGTAAATCACCAATTAGGTTGATCTTCAACAGTCATGTATAGCCCCTAGGATCAAATGCTATCAAGGAGATTTAGAACCTACCCCATTTCAAGTTGGGGTTCATTTGAGAGGGACTAGGGTATTTTGGGGTGCCCTAGTCTAGACCAGGGCATCCCACGCCTGGTCCTTCTACAAATGAGACCAAAATAAATAGCCAAGGGGGGGGGGGGGGGTCTCCCATGATAGGACCCACTAAAGGGTGTTCATGACATCAAAGTTGGAGAATAGAGTCAAACCAAACCTTGAGAGAGGATGGAGATAGGACATGCTAAAGTAGGAGCATAAACATGAGGTGTAAATTGGACTGATTACAATTTACAATGCTGCATGTTGAATCTTGAATAATGTGGTGATTGTGTTGGTATGGGCATATCTCGAAGTAGAGACTCAACCCCTAGATTAGGGGTGGGCTATTATTTAGCCCTATGGATTGAAGGTGAGCTTCACATTGGCCTCCTTACTCTTTATTTTATTTTGCAAGAAGGAGTTGAAAGAGTGGAGAACTATGTTGGTTTTATGGAGCTTTCCATCATGTTGTGATATGTTTCAAAATTGAATAAAGTCCTACGAAGAAGTATCATTCTTGTAACAATGATATTGTTTTATGATCTATAATGGTGGTTGTTTTTCCATTGGAAGATTGAATCTACAAAATATTCTTGAATGTTTGATGTTTGTATAAAGAATACTTTTGATGTATTAAAGTCTAGGTTAAATATTTTTTGTTGAAATGAAGATTTTCATTGTGTAAAAGAATGGTTACTGATGCTCTGCAAAAAGGACAAGGTTAGGATAAACAAACACTGAACAAGAAACAACAAGAAGTCGATTGTTAGATGTTAGAAAATCATAAATTAAAAACTATCCTAAGCAAGCATATCAAGAAAGACACTACTAAGCAAAAAGAAAGCTTAAGGAATCTACAAAAATCAACTAAGCTCCTCCAAATGCTCTCTACCATGCTGGTAGTTTCTCCTTCCTTGTTCCTCTCCTCTCCAAGTTCCAAAATAGTGTAGCTCTCAACAACTTTTTGCACTATGGATGCTTATGGAGATTCAAGATTAAAGTATTTGCTCTAAATATGAATGAAAAGCTAATACTAGATGTTATAGATACTAAGATGATTTGTTTTAAACCAAAATGACAATTATATGAGTTTATTATGCTAAAATGCTCTCTAAAATTCACTATAGATTAAATGCATACAAGTTTTCAGGATGGATTATGAAGAAATGGGCTCTATTTATAGGAAAAATGAAGCAATGGATGGTTGAGATTGAGTAATCTCAACAAGGGTCAAGATTGAATGATTTGAGATCCATGTGAGGGCTTTCAACCCAATCTCTGGTTGACAAGTGTCAATGTGAGATAGGTTGAGAGGAGAGGGAATAAGCATTAAATGCTCAACATGACCTAAAGGTTAACTTGGAAGTTAAGGTCAAGGTTAGTTGAATGAATAAATTCTTTATTCAAAGAATAAAGCTTTTATCCAATGGATAAACTCTTGTGCAAAGGCAAAAGGGATAGCCATGGTCAAAGCAATAAATGCTTAAGGAGACACATGAGTGCAAGTTGAAATAACCATAAATGGTTATGTAAGAGCCATAAATGGTCATGTAAGAGCCATTAGTGGTTTTGGAAGACTTTGGAGGTTAAATTGTTGAACACACAAAGCATTAAATGCTTTTCAAAGACTTTGAAGTCTTTGAGAAGTGACTCCAAGTTGCTTAGGAATGTGACAATAATTAGGGGATGGATTAGGCTAATTAGGAAGGGCTTAGAAGAATCTAGAAGGGGGTTAGGATTGCAAGTGGATCTGGTGGGTGAGGGCAAATAGGATTTTTATTTAAAATAAATTCATTTATTTCAATAAATGTGTGCAAGTTGCATTTGTAGGAAAATGCAAGTGGGGGGATAAATGATTTTAAATAAATGTTTGATTTAATTTATTTAAAAGAGGAATAGGGGATTAAATGAAATAAATATGATTTATTCATTTAATTGATTTGAATTTGGTTTAATGAATTAATTAAAATAAATTGAATAATTTATTTAATTAATAGGAGAATGTTTGAAGATGAATTAATTAAATATTAATTTAATTAACTGATGGCTAGTGGATTTTTAATCAAATAAATAGGAAATATTCATTTAATTAAATTGGACAGATTTATGTGACTACAGTTACCTTTTGCTAAAAAGAATAGATAAGTTTAAATTTGGGATAGTAAATCTATTATTTACCTTATAAATTGAGATTTAAATTAGTGTTGTAAGATGGATGTTTAAGCTTGTACACGTGTTAATTTTAAGTTACTAATGTAAAGTAAGAATTCCATTACATTAAACCATTAAAAAATATAAATGGGTTGAATAAAGTAGTTGAACGTTTTATCCTTCATACAACACCTTGAGCTATCTCTAAGAGTGTCTTACAAGATCAGATCTATGGGAAAAAATGATTTAAAGTTGGAAGTTAAAGTCTATTGGTTCAAAGACTAAAGAGGAGTTTAATAGTTGGCAAACTTGAGCCTAAAATATATAGCTATAACCTGGTTATTTTATTAACATACAATTCCAAATTTGTTATTCTAATGATTTAATATTCAACATATTTTATTAAATGGAATGAAGGTTCATTATGTTGCTATGAGTTGTCCTTACCATTGGGTTCAGAAAGTTATTGTAGGTTTATGCTACTCTACAAAATTAATGTTATCAAAATGCAAATATCATTTATATTTAACCCTATTTACCGTCTCTCTCTCTCTCTCTCTCTCTCTCTCTCTCTCTCTCTCTCTCTCTCTCTCTCTCTCTCTCTCTCTCTCTCTCTCTCTCTCTCTCTCTCTCTCTCTCTCTCTCTCTCTCTCTCTCTCTCTATATATATATATATATATATATAAGAAAATATTTGCATAGGCCGAAGGGGGGGGGGGGGGGTTGTGACCCCCATAGGGAGCCACAACTTCCCCATAGGGGCTACAACCTCCGTATGGGGAGTCATAGCTTTCCACAGGGAGGTTGATACCCCCATATGGGAGTCGCAACTTTCCCACAGGGGTTGCGACCCCTGTATGGGGAGTCACAACTTCCCCACAGGGGTTGCAACCCCTGTGTGGGGAGCCACAACTTCTCATAGGGGCTGCGACCCCCATACGGGGAGCCGCAACACCTGTGAGGGTTGTGACCCCTATAAGGGGTAGCCACAACTTCCTCTCATGTTGTAAACCCCCAAACAAACAAAAAGTAATAATAATAAATATATGTTTATTTATTGTTTTCTTGCAACAAAAAAAGAACAATAAAACAGAAGAAAAACATATATCAATAAAAATAAAACAACAAAAACCCTTCATAATATTTCTATGTTCAAATCAATGGAGGGTTTCACCATAATAACTTATGTTGTAAACAAATCAACAACATCTTAAAAGAAAATACAAACTAAAGGAAGGAAGAGACCTAGAGATTTAATAAACAATATTGAAATATTTTAACCCTAGTAATGACATTCAATGGATGATGTTTGGACTCAAACCCTATCCTTGCCAATGCATAGTTTTGTTGCTTGGCCTTCCTCTTCTTCAACCTGAACAAACAAAATGAACAAAATGTTAAAAGAAATCCTTTTCTATTGAATCCTTAAGGATTAGGGCTTTTCCAAGTTACCCTAATTGCCCTAAGATCTAAGGGTAGAGACAAAGTGAATCCAATGGTGGATATTGTTTACATATTCCATTTAGTTAACCTAATATGTGACTTTTACATTAAGTTGGTTTAATTAGTGACTTAATCCATGGTGGGGTCCCATGTGACTAGGGACCCTCACTTTGAGTTATTTTAAGAACTTAGGAGAGTGAACTTTAAATTAGGATTTAAGGTGTCTTATCAATTTATTTACTTTTAATGATAAGATTAGATAAAATAAAAGGAAATAAAGTTTGATAAATTAAATTTAAATGTATTGTGCGATTTCAAATGAGGCTTTGAATTAATCTAAAATAGTTAGTTTAGTAATTATTATTATTATTTTATGAAGGGGTTTTGACACATTAAATTAATGTTGAGTAATTTATCTTGTCCTTACTATGTGGCCACAATATAATTCCTTACATCTCAAATTGTGTAACTTGGTTTAAATTAACTACCTAACTGAGTGTGGTGTTTTATAATGTATAAATGAAAAAAAATTTGTAGGTGAGTGTAGGTTCATCATGCTCCATTGTGTGAATAGTGGGGTGTGACACTTTTTCTTTCGTTGAAACCTCTCCAAGGCTCTAGCAACGTGACAATGATATGAGATGTGACTCAACATTTTGATGCATTGGCAGAATATGCTTATTGTCCGAGTTTCATTTTTTTTGAAATCCTTTCCTTTGCTCCCGAAAGCTGACAATATGGCAAAATGTCTAACATGTTCAATGACATGTTTGTTTTATTGGAGCCCTTTCTCCAATAGTTCAGCAATGGGCTTGCATCTTTTGGCCATTTTATTGGAACCATAGTAGTTAAGTTAGAGTTATTTTAAAACTCCAGTGAGCTAGCAACGAGTATGATGGTCTTGTGTGTTAGTGAGATGGTTGAGGGTCTCACTTTTTTCAATACTTGAGCTCTCATCGGAACAATCCAAAGGCTTTAGCGGTTGAGCGAATGATGCCAACATGGAGTGTAATGCCACAAATAAGGGTTCTCCTTGAAGCTATATGCTTTATGAAAAGGTCAAAAGGATCCCAATGACTCACTAAAAGGGTTAGGTGGCAAAGCATGGAAAATTCAAAAAAGGTTGTTCGATTCGCCCAAGAAAAATTGAACCTTGTCGATAGTTGTAGATCTTTTAGATCAATGGCTATAATTTAAAAGGAACAACAGTTCACTCACAATTTTAAATGTTTACATGAATTGGCATTAATGATGCCAATCGAGAGTGATTTAATCATTTTTTTCCAATTCTTTTTGTTAGTGTAGGTTTTTTATATTTATTTTTCCTACACATTATTAAGCATACTTAGGTTATATTAAGATTGTTTATATGAGGACACGTGGCATAGTCCTACATTCACATGTGTCATTCACACCCACATTTGGGTGGTTGAATGTCACTCCTTCTTTTGGACTCATTTTCCACCTCCCCATAACCATTTATTTGTCCCTACCTAAGTTGGTTTGCCACATGTTTGGCATTTTCCAAGTAGGCACAACTCCCACCTAATTTGGTTATTGAGAAGTTATTATCCCTCTTGGAATTATGTGCCCACATTTTTCTATATAATCAGCACTCACCTCTCCCCTATGAGCTAATTTAGAGCTAACTCAGATGAGTTCATATCAGCTCAATCAGTACAAGGGAGTGTTAATCATTATTGTATCATTTTTAGTGTGATAATACCGTTATTTAGTTATTGCACCATCTTCCAACATTTCATCCTCTATGTTGCTCTTGTGTAGAAGGTTGATCTTGGTTTTCCAGGTGATCTTGGGACATTAAGTCCATCAGTGACTCTGACATGGTATCAGAGCTTCCAGATCTGCAAGCCCCTTCTCAAATTTGGGAGACAATCAATAGTGAGCTTTTGTTGGGTGCATTATCAGCTAAAGAGGACATCGTCATTGAGTCCATAACACTGAACACACGAATTTTGATATAAAATACACTATATTTTGGTGAAAGTCGAATTCGTAGCAAAAACATTTAAGCAAGCGAGCTCATAGCACACCTGCATAATTACAGTATGGATTCAAAATAAAATTATATATTTTTCCTGCATTAAATATATATATATTTATTATTAAAAACTGTAGGTTTTTTAATTAGAAAATTGGTTTGAAAAGCTTTGTGTTTTTTAAATCATTAAAATAATATTTTTTTAAAGATTATATTATAAACTTATTTCAAAAAAAATATTTCAATTTTTTTTAAAAGTACACAGGTACCTGCGCATACCAAGGGAGGCACATAGGGCTTAGGCCTTGCGCCCCCCTATAGCCCTTGGGTAGTGAACAACCCATGAGGGGTTTAATCCCCCATAGGACCCCTTTCAAAGGGGCATCAAGCCCCCCGAATTTTTTTCAAAAAGTTTTTTTAAAAATAAATTCAAGAAAAAACTTTTTCAATATGATGCGCCATCTATACATTGTTCATCCGTACCTGCAATGTGTTCTCGAATTCTGCACCTATTTTTGTAGTCTCAACCTTTGTATCTAATTATTTGGTGGTTCCACTACATTTGATGGTCATGCAAATAAGGTGATCTCTAAAATTAGCTGGCCATTTTTCAAATAGCGGTAGTTCAACCAGAATTGGAAGTTTTCTAATTTAGCAGAAGTTAGACAAACTTGGTGGTTTCACAAAATGTAGTAGTGTTTGTGCCGAATTTGACAGAGGTGGTTGATTTTTTCAAATTTTGGACACCCCTCACCGTTGTAGTTTTCAATTTTGCACTTCAACTTTGGGAGGCTATATCTCAGTCATCCGAGCTATGTTTTTGAGCAATTTTTTATTAGTTGGGACAGAATTTCATAGGCTTCCCAGTGGTGGAATCAATTTTTTCTCAAGTGATCCTGATTTTCCAGAAAATTAAGTTTTTCATCAAATCGGAAGGATAACACCAGTTTCTACAACTTCAAACAGACATAACTTTCATATACGACCTCAAATCGAGATGATTATTTTTTTGAAAGTTGATATTTTTCCGAGTACTATCCATTGGTGCTATTTTGAGGTTGTAATTCTAATATTATATTATATCTTCAATATTTGAGTCCACATTTTGACATTGTAAAACACTGGAAAAACTCCATAATTGTAAACACACTAATTTTTTAAGTGCCACAATCATATTTTTATAGAGGGATCGTTGATTGAGTGAAAAAGGGGGGATGATCTTGTGTTGTTTTCTTTGGTTGTGTGTTAGTACAATGGGGAAGACTCAAATTGAACTCCTAACTCCATATAACTATGAAACATGGAAAAAATCAATATGAAATTATCAAAGGGAAAAAGGTTGCACAAGCTATGTGAAAGAATCTATTTTTGCACCTACTGATGCTAATGCTCTTCAAGCATGGTAGATCAATTGTGAGTGAGCTCTTGGTCACATTTGTTCACTAGTCTTTTGATTTACAATTTCATCTTGAATCTTGCAAGACACCCAAGGAGGCTTGGGATGCTCTTGAAAATTTGTATGGCAAAACTGACAAGATTAGGGGTTATCAGATTGATAATGATCTGATGAATCTTGATCCAAAAAGTTTCAACAACATCCAAGACTATATCTCCACAATAAAGTAACTAAGAACACAATTAACATATTGCAAGATTAATAAGGAGGATTTACAATTGATTCTGAATGTGTTATCCAAGCTTGGTCTCGAGTATTTTGTGTTTGTTTCTGGCTTTCATACCAACAGGGTTTCTATGGGAATTGCATATGTACGACCAACTTTTTCAATGCATTTTCAGATCTTCTAATTCAAGAGGAAGCAAAGCTAATTCAAATGGGTATCATAAAAACTTCCAAGTCACAAGAATTAATGGCTAGTGAACCTAAGGTAAAGAAAGAATTAGGGTATCCTGATCACAAACAAAAGAAGAAAAAGAATAAGCCATAGAAAGAATCTGAGTCCTCTTCCTAGAAAAATGAATCATCTAAAAAGGAGAAGCCCACTTGTGCATATTGAAATAAATTTGGGCATGATGAAAATCAATGTTATTTATTTAAAACAAATTGATGAGTTGAAGCATCTTTTGACAAAGAATAAAATCAATCTACCATCAACTATGTCAAAGGATTCAACATCTTCATCTAATTCAAAGTCAAAGAAACATAATGGGAAATCACTTGTTGCAATAGTAGATTTTGAGTTAGGGAGATGGATCCTTGATTCTGGAGCTTCACATCATATGGCTTCATCACAGAGTATATTCTCTTCATTTGAAACTTGTTCATCACCAAACATTCTGATGGCTAACAACACATATATGTGTATTTGTGGGAAAGGGTCTATTGACATAGAGGAAGGATCATTCAATGATGTCCTTTGTGTGCCCTCATTGTCACCAAATATCCTTTCTATCTATCAGATCACACATGGTAGTGAAGGGAAAAGTATTGAGTTCACTCCAGATTCTGTGATTATTCGGGATTTGCATAGCAAAGATATTGTTGCAGTTGGGGAGGTAGATCATCAAACACCTTCTCACATTTTTCCTCTGATGTTCCTTCGACTGACGTACACACTCAGGCATCCAGTATGGACACTTTTGAGGAGATTCAATATGGTCAAGTGAATCTTGGTATAATTTTAATTGAGGTTCAAGAGACATGTGTTGATACTCCATCACCTCCATCGACTGTTATTTCTAATGATACTAGAACTGCTACATCCGTGGCTCCTATTGATTTAGTGCAATAGGACATTCATTGTCTTCCAGACATAGCTACTTAGGATGATTAGTTGACAGACATTGTAGGTTTGTTTTGTGGGTCCTATCTTGCAGACTTGGAGGACACTATTGAGTGCATTCATCTTCTATTTGATGAATTTTCTTTGTCTTCTTTAGTTGTTGAGGGGGGTACCTTTCGACCCTCTTGTTCTTTACCCACATGATCATTCCTCACAATTTGACATGACTGTGGCCACTATTGAGCAACATTTGGAGGAGGCATCTTTGTCTTTAGAGGAAATACCTTTGTCTCTGGATTTTGTTTTACATCCATCTCCACTAGGTTCTGGATTGTCATCTTCTACAGTGTGGCCTAGAACGCATGATTTGATGATGACAACTTTTGGCATCAACACGAAGACACCTAAGCAAAGTTTAGAGACATCATACATCTTTATCATTCTTCCTGCATATTCCTTTTAGGAATGGGAAGACGGTCTTCATGCACCTTTGGTTTTATTTCTTCCTAAGGGGAGGAATGTTTCTTGACGATAATGGTCCATCATCTACATCCAATTTAGAGAATCAATCATCAATACAGTTGGCTACTTCGAGGAAGGCTACATAGTCTTTCTTATCCTTTCTATTTCAACGAGGATTTCTTCCTTGCATGGGAATCTTCCTTGTGTTGGGAAATTTATTTTATTTTCTTTCTTTTGGGGAGGAGTTTTGTCCCACTGGGTTTTCTCCTTTACTCCATTTGTGAGAGATTGTTTTGTACATGGGTACCTAAGATGGCCTTGTAGTCGGGACCCATCTTTGCATCTTTTCACCCACCTAAGCTATACTTAAGGGGGGGCGTTAGTGTAGGTTTTTTATATTTATTTTTCTTACACATTGTTAAGCATACTTGGGTTATATTAGGATGGCTTATAAGAGGACACATGGTATAGTCCTACATTCACATGTGTCATTCACACCCACTTTTGGGTGATTGAATGTCACACCTTCTTTTGGACTCATTTGCCACCTCCCCATAACCATTTGTTTCTCTCTAACTGAGTTGGTTTGCCACATGTTTGGCATTTTCCAAGTAGGCACAACTCCCACCTAATTTGGTTATTTAGGAGTTACTACCCCTCTTGGAATTATGTGCCCACATTTTTCCATATAATCAACACTCACCTCTCCCTTATGAGCTAATTTAGAGCTAACTCAGATGAGTTCATATCAGCTCAATCAATACAAGGGAGTTCTGATCATTATTATATCATTTTGAGTGTGATAATATCATTATTTATTTATTGCACCATATTCCAGCATTTCATCCTCTCTATTTCTCTCATGTAGAAGGTTGATCTTGGTTTTGCAAGTGATCCTGGGAGATTAAGTCCATCAGTGGCTCTGACACTTTTCCACAATTTGAATGATTAAGAATTCTCAGAGCTCAAGGAAATTGAAAGAGATAGATTTTCAAGATTTCTTATGAACCAAGCTGGATTTTATCAAGATAGTAAAGAAGAATTTGGCACCAAAAATCAATAGGTGCTCTAATTGATTCTCTTCCATAGGTAGGTTTTTTCGTGTTTCATTTAGGGCATTAAGAGAAGGAATTATCTATAATTTTGGGTCATGTGCCCTCACTTATATTAAATCGCAAGAGAGCTACAAAATTAAATTTAGAGGGCCTTGTAATTCTCAATATGATCTAGGAAAGAAAATTTTCAAAACCCTAACCTTAAAATGGGGAGTTCCTCTAAGGGTTTTGCTAAGGACGAACCAAAAGCAAAGAGAATGAAAGGGGAAAAGTATTTTTCTGACGATTTAAGTGAATAATCTCATTCTTCTTCTAAAGACCTAGGCACCATCAAGGGTGTGGTATTCTACATGATAGACTTGAGGGCATTCAACAAAAAATTCAAAGATGACACATTACCAATTGATGGCTATGCCTTGTTCATATATCATTATAAAAAAATGTATTAGAAGGATTCCTGTGTGCAACCCTTACAAATTATGGTTTCCCAAGCTCATAGTGTCAATTTTTTTTAAATGTTGAATTGATCAGAGCTTTGGCAAGGAACTATGCGCCTAAGAGAAAATACAATTTATACAAACAATGGTGTGCCAATGATTAAATTGACCAGGGAATATATTTGGCAGGTTTTCGGGCTTGATTCTAATTGTTAGATGCTTGTTTATTTATGATCTTTTAATAGAGAAAATGATAGGCTTTTATTTGACTATAAATGCAAGTGGATCACTATCCATAAGTCTAAAAAGGATGATAAGATTCCATAGTTTTTAGATGTGGACAAGCATCTTTTTTCTTATGATATATTTGAGGAGTATTTTAAGAAAACATAATTTGCAGTTTGCCAGGTACTTAGATTTGGCATGCAGATGTTCACTCTAGTCAACTTAATGGTGCTCACTATAGATGTGCAGAGTGGTGAGAATAATGGGCCTTTTTATTATGCATCATACTTACAAGATAGGCTAAATAAAGCCATAGTTGATGTTAAGAAGGACAATTCCATTGTCTTTTTCAAGTGGTATTCTTTAATATGTCATATTTTGTTATATAGAGTACGAGAGTTGGGCATATGACATCCCCCACTTAGATTGATAACATTAGATAAATAAGGTAATTTGCTCCCGGTCCATGAATGACATACATTTGGGATTGTGGGTGCCCTTAGATACATTACATGTATTTTGAATATTCTTTGTCAAGGACATTTATAAGGACCTATGTTATCCCTCAAATTGGAGGTTACCAAATGTAATCATGAAATTCTTGAGGTTCAATGACTAGGATAAATAGGTCAAGATTGACCATAACTAAGGGAGATTGGTATCTCTATGATGGTTTCACAATAATCAAGGTCTACGGATTCGAGGGTGTCCCTCAAAAATTGCTAAGGATGGTGCCTAACAAAGTTGCTTTTATTGAAATCTTGAGACAATTGAAATAAGCTTCATTCTAGAAAAGAAAGAAAGACATCTTTAATGCCTAGTAGTTTAAGTTTTGGTGACTTCAAAGTCACTACTAAAGAAGGACACAAACTTATTAAAGCAAAAATTGATTATTTCAAGTTGCCACTTGCATTGGGAAGGATGTTTCATTCAGAGCAATTTATACATAATGATAGAATATTTTAAAAGGAATTGCATGAATTCTCCATACCAAGAGAATTAATAAGAAATTGCCCTGACATGGACCACATGCATAGTAAGTTGGATCTTTGGAAGAGGATCCAAATGGAAAAGAAATTAATATTGGAAGTTGACCCTTCATATCAAGGTTCCTTTATGGAAATTGAAGATTAGGTGAGGATAACTAAAATGATGTTATTGAATGAAATACAATTGTTGTCTAATATACTAGTTGTAATTGTAAATGTTCCTTCGACAAGTGCCTCTTGAATGTCAGGACATACCTCAAGGCCTGAGAGCCCAAGGTGTGTGAAGTATTTGTGTCAAGTCTCTCCTCAACCCACTCTTGCTCCTAGTTTCTCAGTGGATAAAAGTGATGGGTGGGATGATGTGATGTGGAGGTGATGCAGGAACCATTGATTGTATTGGATGATCCTTTTGAAGAGATTTTGGATATTAATTTTGAGCCTTCAGATCAATTATCTGATGATATGAGAATTAAAGTCAATGCTCAATTTATGGAGGATAACACATTTATCAGCACTCAAGATTTTAGACATTTAAGGAGAGGAAATCCAATAGAAAGTGAAAGAGATCACTCCTAAAAATCAATAGTAGGTAATTTTCAGAGTTATGGGGAGAGGTGAAAAAGAAAACGGATGTCAAAAAGAAAGGGAATTGGTTGAGAAAGTTGGATGCATTCTCTTGCCTAGTTGGATATATCATCTTCAATAGCTTTTGATAAAGTAAGAAGAAACGAGGGTATCAAGATAAAATTCAATGAGGAAGGAGCACACAAGTTGTATTATGGATCAACTTTTGGCCCTGACACAAATGCCTTGGCAATTTGGTCACTCTACCCACTAGACAAGAGGCTAGTTATTATTGATGACCCAAGAAAGATTGTGGGAAATCTTGCAGTCCATAGATTGGAGGACAGCTATCCAGTTAAGGCTACTAGTTTGACTACATGTGCAACAATGTTTACAAAAGAAAGAGTGAGAAAGATGCAAATTGGTATTGAAAAGTTGAACATGGAGGTGTTGTCATTGAATTATATATTAAATGTTTCTACATGTGTCATGCCTCTAATCACTCTTCCAATGCCCACTGCTGAAGAAATAAAGTTACAAAATGAAATCATTGAAATGAGAAAAAGAGAAGAGAAACATGTAATTGATTTTAAAAGTGCAAAATTTGATATTGTTGTAATCTTAATAAACAAAAAAATTGAAAAGGTGATGGTATATGTTGATCAGCTTTGGAAAAAGCATGAAGCAAAAACCAAATTGTTTGGAGAAAGGAGAAGACTAGAGGTAATACTGAAATGCATGGAAAGAAATAGGTTCCCCATGATACCTCTCCTTAGTAATCCTTTACAATGAAATTGTTTTGATGAAGATTCTTTGAAGCATTTGACAACTATTAGCAGTGATCTTAAGATGATTAGAAATATGTTAAGGCATCACAATAAGTTTCATGTGCTCATTATCAAGGAGTTGAAGTAATTTGATGAATTGAAAGGATCTTCTATGCCATCATCTTGGAGAGAGGATGGAACACAAAAAAATAAAGTAGAATGGAAGGAGGATTTTTCACAATTCGTTGCCCTAATCATCAATTCCATTATTGATAATTTAGATATAAATCCAGTGGCAATTTAAATTTTAACTTAGATAAATTGTCAAGGCTTGAGTTTGAAATGACATCTATTAATGCCACTATTATCACACATGCTAATAAAGCATATGCAGATAACATGGTAAATATAATTCAATGTCTACTTCAAAACAACTGAGCAATGAAGAGGATAAATACAAATTCGATTTGAATTTCAATTTGTCCTATGGAATATTGCTAGATCATCAGATTGTGGATTCCTACGGTTATGAGAAGATGAGATGGAATGCGCTTGATCTACATTTCAATGGGTCATCAAATTTGGACTTCTTCACTACTTCAACATTTTTTAGTTACATGTTACTCTCCATGTAGTTGTATCATCCTTACATCAACCAAAATCGGTTTAAAATATGAAGCATCTTCATCAAATTTCAAGCTTATTTTGTAGTTTCAACATTCTTCCAAGTGATGCAAATTTTATTTTTTCTTATGTGCATTGGAATGTGTCTTTGCTATATACTCTCATGCTTAATTATTGTTAAATTAATACTTGATACTTGTACATGGCTCGATGATTGTTGTTGTCTTAATCTATACGAGGGATTTTAAGGCCATTTTGAAGGGTTATGAACTTATGTTTGTGGGCAGGTAGTGTAGAACAGTGTTTAGTTTTAGATTCATAGGAGACTTTGCAATCCATAATTACATATTCTAAATAGCAACATCAAATTAAATCATGAATAGAGAAAATGAAATTTTTACAAAATTGCCTCAATGATTGTATACACAAACTTATATGAATACAAATATCGGTGATATTCATGTGTTCATCTTTGTAGTTTTTTTGTGATGTAGTCTTGTTTATTGCTTTCTTTCGAGGAAGGAACTAAATGCTTTAAACATTTCATAATAACTTTTTGTGTATGTTAAGGATATAAAGTAGAATTCTATAAGTTTCAAATATGGTATTCATTGATGTAAGGCATTAATGTGATATATCCACTAATTTGATTCACATTGTTTGGATTATATCTTTAATTTTTGTGTCTTGACTCCATGACTATGGGATGGGCATTAATCTATTGAGTTGCTCAATTCTAATTTTGAAACAATCTTAAACAATGAATCCATTTTACTTTTTATGTTGATTAGGAGTAGTTTAGTTTATAGTTTTATTCTCAATCATTGGTTAATGCTTAATAGCCAAGAATGGAGCCAATTCTGATATAATCATGTATTTCCTTGGTATATTTTTATTGACAACGTGTCTTCATTTACAATTTTTGAGCAATGATTTGTAGACATCATTAGATATTGTTAGGGGAACCCACCTTGGTTTTGCAGAGCCTAAAGTGTACAAGACATCAATCTTTAGATTGAGTCTTGTACATTGGCCATTAATCTAGGAATCTAATAATTGAACATGGCTAGTTCATAGGAATTCTTGGGCAATCAGTTAAAACAACCAACAAGGGACATGTTCTCTAAGATTAACCCTTGGGAATATGTACAAATAATCAAAAATAACAATCTTCAATGCAAATGCTCCTATGGACATTGTACACAACTAGATTCCTTGTAGTTCTGTAGTTGTAGTATTTTTTGTTACACCCCACCTTTTTGATATACATGCACTTTTAATATCCGTGTTAAAATGTTTGTGATTATGCATGCCAAAATGATTTTGAATAAGGCATTTGTTTTTATATGAACATAATGTGACAAATGTTTTCATTTATAATTAAAGAAATATGATTATTAATATTTTATTTAAAAGTTCCTAATATCATGTAAGTAATGGCTAACTATCATCATGATTACTAAGTTAAATGTAGGATCCACAGTGCCTTCCAGGAGAGAGAGAGAGAGAGAGAGAGAGAGAGAGAGAGAGAGAGAGAGAGAGAGAGAGAGAGAGAGAGAGAGAGTATCACTGAAGAGAGGGCTGTAAACATTATGAACAAGCTAGTAATGTCATCTTGATGCTAATGCACACACTCACATAGGTTATATGTCATATAACGATATGTGATCGATTTTATCTTTTTGGAGTATCATGTATCTCATAGTTTGTAGTGTCATCTTAAGCCTATGTCACTCTAAATTTGTTTAAGGTCCAATGCTAAGTTCTTGTTGAAAGGTGAACCCCTCGTCTAGATTGACATTCTTTAAGTTCTCATTGTTTTAATTCGATGACTCTATTTTACTTTATCGACTATATGTGTGTATGCATGTTGATACATATAATTATGCATGTATGTATGTTGGAACTTCTACATATATATGTATAGATATGTAGGTGTACATATATGTGTTGATGTATGTATGTATGTATATATAAATATATAGCTTGTGTATTTTAAAATCCCAATGAAATATATATCTAGTATATAAAAAATATAAGAATGAATTTGAAATTGAAATCATCGGAGGTTGCAGGTATCTAAGTAGCTTTAACACCAAACTTGAAGGTTTCAAGTTATTTTAAATTTCTATGAAGGAGAATCTTCAATAGACATAGCCACACCACCTTTATCCATTTATTAAGTTATTATTATTACAAAATTTATAAGCCTCCAATATGCCCATTAATCTAACAATGTGTTGTTTTATCTAGCTATTTTATTTGGCTTGAAGTAATAGTGGTAGAGCAACTTTATGTTAGCACCTTGAATGAGATTCTAGAAGGCTTAATGTGTGGCAAATAAGGAGCCTATGTGTTTCATTGATTAGCCACGGATTAGATAAGGAAAACAAATTCTTGTTGATGCATTGAAGATGGCTTTTCCTTTCGGATATACATGGGTAGTTATAGGAAGCGTGGAATGATAAGTTTGAAAAGTGTGAGCAAAAAGTTATCCAAAATAAAAAAAATGCAAATGTAAATGACAACATAAACCTACACAATTATCAAGCCTACACTTATGATTAGGATGCTAGAAAGGAAACCAAATTATGCAAATTATAAAACAATAAAAAGCGCAAACCCAATTTCCTTGATTTGATTATCCTCTGATTTGAATGTGTGCTCGATGCTACACTTCCAAAGATGCTTGAGAATGCTCCATGATGATTGGATATGCAAAAACTACACTAAAAATGTATGCAAGATGGATTGATGTAAGAAATAAAAATGGCATTATGACGTTATGATAGCATGAAAGTGGATGGATAATGAAGGAAAATGAGAAGTTTAAATAAGAATTGATGGAGATGAGAGGAGACTTGAGAAGACACCACTTGTCTCAATTGAAGACAAGTGTCAATGGAGGGAGTGACAAGTGTCATCTAAGAGGGAAAGTGTCATGGTAAGCAATGACAAGTGGAAGGTAAGTCACATGCCGGTTCGGGAGAGAAACACCCAAACAAAATGATTATTTTCAAAATTTGTTTAAACAAGTAATGTGCACATGATTTGGATAAGGTTCGTTGAAGGGATAGGGTTGGTTAGAACCCTGGGTTGGATGGTGGGTTAGGCTAGATTGGAGGTTAAGTTTAAAAGCCATGTGCTCCAATTAAATTATTTAAATTCATTTAATAAAAAGGGGTTTGGAGGAAAATAGGAATGTGAATTAAATAAGATAAATAAAATACTCATCTTATTTAATAGAAGAAAAGGCAAAAGGGATTAGTTAATAAAATGTTTCACATGGAGCATTAATTAATTAATTGGACGGGAAAAGTAATAATTAATTAAATAAATTTAATTATTTAATTGATACATGTGGTCAAAGGATTAAATTTGATTAAATTAATTAACCAAATTTAAGCATCTACATTTACCCCTCTTTGTGGTGGTGCTAGAATAGCGTCACTGCAAAGAAAATGAGACATTGAGGACTAAAAGAAACAAGAGAGACAAGATTCCTCAAACAAGACTAACGATGACTAAGGGGCAGCAAGACAGAGGAAAAGTTAGTGATTCCCGCTTGAGAGGGTGCATGAGGAACGATAAGCAGTCAACATATCGAAAGAAACTTTGCCCAAGTGGGCAGGAAGAAAGACCACATGAAATGAAGCAAAGAGGTGAAGATGACACCTAAAAAGGAGTTCGTAGGTGTAAAGGGTGGACAATTAGGGTTTCCACCACAAGACGGATGGAAATTGATAATTTGCCATTACATTCAAAAGAAGGGTGAATCCAATAGATTCAATCACAAACTAGTAATGATAAGGATTGAATACTAATTGGATTCAAGGGGTTGTGAATTGGTTTGCCCTCTTTGTGAGTTGAATTACTGAAATTAGGTTAAAGTGTTGAAAATGAAGATAAAAATGTGGAAACAATGAGTTATAGTCTTCAAATTGAGGCACACATTTGGATCTAAGTAGTATATGTAAATTTAGACTTGATCCCAGAAAAAGCTCCAAAAATGTCGGGATCAGAGCGCTCGTCGCTATGGTCCTCCTAACTTTTCATAAACCAAAAACGATTGATTCATCTCTGCAAATAATGCCTATTTTGAAGATCACAACTCTGTACCTATTTCTCGCACACAGAAAGAAAGGGAAATAGGTTGGGAATAAGGGCTTGCCTAAGTCAAACCCCGATTTAGGAATCAACCTTGATTGAAAATATTGCATATATTGAAATAAATAATGGAAGGATATACCTCATATTTGTAATGATTGATAATGATGCTTTGCTTCTTGAATGTAATCACATATGTTGTATGAAATGGCATGAACATGATAAAACCCTAATCACACACGCATGCTTGCAAATGAAAGATGTAATGTTCCTCATGTTACCAAAATTTGCTACACCTAAATTTGGTGGCTTGTTACAGGTCTGATATATTATAGTTGGAAAAAGGTACACAAATTTTTTATCAGTTTCTCCATCTTTACATCATGGTTTGAAAGTTAAAAGTTTGTTTTAAGATATGCAATAGTTTTAATGAAGTAACAACAAGATTGCATTAGAGAGATGTGGAAATATATAAATTTATGATTGCATTAGAGAGATGTGGAAATATATAAATTTATGATTGCATTCATAAATAAACATGTATGTTATACAAAGTATTCATTTTCAGATATGCAATTGTTTAAACCAAACAAGAGATATTCAAGTTTAACATTGCATAAAACACATCTTTATTTATGAAAACAAATTGCTCACAAGATCCCACACAAGCCGTGGTAATAGCTGAGACAAGTATATCCAACATAATACAGTAAACATATAAAGAATAGAAGAAGGTATGTGTGTGTGTGTGTGTGTGTGTGTGTGTGTGTGTGAGAGAGAGAGAGAGAGAGAGAGAGAGAGAGAGAGAGAGAGCCCATCATTGTTTGGATAGGTTGATGAGTTATCTTTGGAGTCTTCTGATCAATTCCATTGGTCCAAGCGTTGTTGTCCACTCCAAGATTTGACCTGAAAACAAAGAGAAGAAAAATTTGTTAGACCTCTAAGTTACCTATCTCACTCCTACATACATAATGCTATTCCCAATGTGCTTACAGTGCTACATCAGATATATACAGAGTAAAAAGAGGAATCAATGCAAATAAAGTGCCATGAGAAAGCAACAAGTACCATGTTTTATCTAACTTGTTTGCTTCATATGCAGATACCGGTTTTTTCATTTCATGAATCTCAGGTATGTGGGTTAAAATGGGCTCCCACAAGGGTAGAGTCAACATACAAGTTATCATTCACAAGGTGACACTAATCAACTGCCAAACATCAAGTAAAATCACATCCACAATCTCATATACTATCACTCAATGACAGTATAAACTACCATCCAGTGGCAACACATACAACAATGAAAATGATGGTACTCAATGAGAGACAGATAACTAAAGCCATCATATGAATGAAAGTATTAAAGATCATAAAGACACACAATTTTCATGTTGTATGCAGGGTATTATCATAAAGAGCATTCATAGGCCATGAAAATATCTTGTACATCAATTAAACAACCACAACTTGACCTTTAAGTGCAATCTCAGTCCAAAGGTCTCAAGGTTACTAGAGCAACTACTAGTAGATAGTAAACAATGAAGGGGTCTTGTGTTGAAAGCTTTGTGTAAAAGGAAAGATAGTGTATAGAGTTGATCATGATAGGTATTTGGGTAGATAGTAGACAAGGACACAATGATATCAAAATCATTGAGAAAATATAGTCATAAGACACACCGTAAGAGTAATGACAGAGTGCACAATAATGATACACATGTAGCAACAGTCTCAAAAGGAAACATTGCCATGTCATAGTGAAAAAAACCTCAGGGAATACAATCTCAAAACATGGCTCAGTGAATAGAATACACCAAAGGACAATGATCGTATACATTGTTAATACAGTAGCAGTGATAAAAAGACAACTTGAGACATGAAATGTGGTAGCAACTTGATGAATACTCTTTGATGTGTCACTATCATAATATCATCAAAAGAACAACAAATCTTCAATAAGCCTCAAAGACAAATGAATGAAGAGTAAGGAAAAACATTGAAAGCCATGACATAAGATAGAGAAGACAATGGCCTTTAAAGAGAAACAAGATTCAAGGGCAGTGCCATTTTCAATTTGAAAAGAAACAAAGACAGTGATCTTGTCCCTATCCATCGTCTAAAAATAACTTTTACAAAGCAGCGAAGAAAATCACTTTCAAACTAAAGGGAGGCAGCCTGCTTTCCAAGGTACAAATCAAGCAATGCTAAAGGATAAATGTTTCATCCTTCCAGTACAAATCTATAACAAAGATATTTCAGTCTGAGATAAGTCATAAAAGACAGTTGCAAAATCACAATTTGTCAAAATGCTAGCAGAGGTTAGATGTCATGAACAGTCAACTGTCATAGCGATGATAAGGGGTGTATTGTGACATCCATGTGGTGATGCAAGAAGTATATAAGTACATTCATATGGATGCCAGGTCATGACACAAAAAGAACAATCACTAAAACCAAATGAAAATAGTGAATATACATCCATAAAGCAGAGTTATACATAATACATTCAAGGTAATCATAAACATAAGTAATGATAACCACCAAGAAGAGATGCATATCAACTCAAAGGGATATGGATGAATAGTAATAACATTGCCTTAAGTTGACAAAGATACACATAAAGCACAAAGTATGAAACCACCCCAACAAGGAACACGATGTATTTCTTAAAGCAACCACATCTTCTTTGGAGCTAACAAATAAAGGAGGTCATAGTGAATAAGGGTTGTCATTTAAGCCTTAGAAATCATAGCTTCATAAATATCTCAAATAAGTCATTCACAATGATCAGAATAAGATACAATGGCCATTATTTTCAAATAGGTTATTATCTTGCAACATTCATAAAACAAAGTTGATACACAGAAAGAACATCAATCATTATAGCAACAGTTCAATAGCTATACAATGAGCACAATATAATTGTCAGTCAACTCATCAGAGATGAAAAGACATAAGAAAGACAATAACAATCAAAACATGTGAAATAAAAGATCTTAAATTAAAATAACAGTTCAAGAGTATGTAGAGAAATCAAGGGATAGTTTATGATTTTGAAGTATTATTGCAAAATAAACCAGTAACAGTAATACAAAGACCTCAACAAATAAATGAGTACACAGGTCTAAGAATATTCTACAAAGATTTTATGATGATGAAAGAAGGTGTCACATAACAGGGGTGGTTGACAACTAACTGAAGGGCAATGACAACATTTAGACAGTCTTGTTAGGCATTCACAGTGTTCTTAAAGATAAATAGCCTCAGAATAGGAGCAAAGGTCAAGATAGTAGAAGAAACACTCAGAAAGAATGAACAATATATAATGGCCATCAATGAGTAGCCCACTAATCACAATGAACTTGAACAGTATGGTGTAGAAGGTTGGATGAACAATGTTCTTCAATATAATGTACAACAAAAAACAAAGATGAAGAGCAGTGGAATATACATGAACAGATGTATGTTATTCATATACTCACAACAGCACAGGGTTTCAAGGAATAACACACAAATATAAAACATTGTTAAGGATAGCAATTATAAACAATAGTCACACCAGCAAAAATAACAGTAATGTGCATCTCAAGGTAATGATTGATAGGGCATCTTTATCAAGAGCTAGTAACGAAAAGTAAACCTTTAAAGATATTTTCACAGTCATAATTTTCTATGTCAAACCCTCGAGAAATATTAGAAGGTGACATCACATAAGAGATATAATTTGCCTCTCATACACGGAGCAATACCAAACCTTTGAGGATATTGATAGAGGAGGGGATCACTGTCTAAGGTTAGTTATCACAGTCATGTACATAAGCAGTCATAACAATCACAGAAGCACACACACTCTCAGGCCTAAAGCAACAACTATGACTAGATCAAGCAGATGAACAACAAAAGGACCTGGTACAATAGTCTTAGCATCAAGGAGAAAAGCTTCATTATTTTCCAATAAGACTTGTTCTCAGATTGAGTTAAAAAAAAATAGAGCCATTGCTACAAAGGTGTTGAATATGTCACAAAGAATTTTTACAGTAAAAAAAGCAATATAAAGAGATAACAAATAATCTATGTAAGCTTCCATTTAAAAAAAACAAGTCATAAGCCATGAGAAAGATCTCAGCCCAGAATAACGCATGTATTTAGGGTTTCATCCTGAAACCCTAAACATATATGTTATTCTGAGAAAATAAACCCTCCATAGAAAAGCAGAAATAATATATTTTAACCACAAAAGGCATGTTATATGCAAATCTCTCGTAAAATGTTCCTTCCAGAAGAAATAAACGACGAAGATGAAGAAAAATAGCACATACCGCATAAATGTCTGCAAGAAAAAGCCTTTGTTCAGCATCTAATGCAAGCCCTCATACATAAAACCCTAGCTTGAGTCACCAAAAGCAGATGTGCATGATGACCAAACTGAGTCTTCTTCGAAGATGAATGAAGGAATGAGTATTTTTAGGGTTTATTTCTTTTTATTCTCATGCCCTAAATGCATCGGTGGACACTTTCCTTTACTTTTGTTTGTTTTTTAGAAAAAAATATTCATGCATGTTTGTAAGCCCAAGCCTGGGGTCAAGACTTGTGAATTCTTTGACCTAGGCTAGTAAGGGCCAAGAGCTTCTAAAAAGCTTTCATTATTATGCTTTACATAATATATTTTAATATAGTTTTATTATGGTTTATTTTATTAGAAACCTCAATAAAGTTATATTAAAATATATTATATTACTTAAAAAGAGGAAAATAGTTTTACTTTAACTTTTATTTGTTAATAGAAGTTAAAATAAAAAAGAAATTAATATTTTTATTCTAATACTTAATTAAAACAAATTGTTTTAATTAAGTATTAAAATAAAAACATTTTAAGGATAAAAGCAAAAGCAAATTCTCTTCATGCAAATTTTACAAAAGAATAAGTGGTTTTTTTAAGAAGAGATGTTTTCTTGGAACTATTTTTGGCATCAAGTGACATGTAGAATATCAAGGAGGGGTTTTGCTTTTTTTCCAGCTATATTTGGCAGCGTACATCATGCAAATTTTTGGACAGGGAGTTTGCTTTTTCAAAGGGGCTATATTTGGCAGTGGCAGTTCTATTTTTAGAGCGGCTATATTTGGCAAAGTGGCAGTTCTAGTTTCAGTAGAAGGGTTCTTTTTCATGCACTATTAGTTCAGGACCTTTTTTCAGCATTGGAGGTTATTTTTGGTAGAGTTACACGAGTTTTTTAGGCTATTTTAGGCAAATCTTCCCAAGGCTTTTTCTCATGCAGATTTTCATGTTAGGAGAGTTTTTTTTTTTTACATGCTATGTTTAGCTCACTATTTTTAGGAGCTTGTATTCCATATATTTTTTGTCCTTCATTTTTTTTTTTATAGGTAATGGGCCGAAGCCGATAAGATGTACATACCCTACTCCCTTTGTGGGATTTGAACTTGTAACCTCTATTTCAAGAGCACAAGTTTTCCACCACTAGGCCAACTCAAGTTGTACTTTCTGTCCTTCTTCATTATTCTCTCTGGTTCTTTCTTTTTGCTTACATATACAACAAAAAGCATTGTATCTCAGCACTTAGCAATTTTTCAGTTATTGTAATAGTTTATATTTTATTTAGTTTTGCAATACAGAGCTATTTCCTTATCAGTATTTCTTGCTTTTTCATTATCAGGTGAGCGATTTGACAGAGTTATTGTGGTTTTTACAATCCTTTGCTTTGTCTCATTTTTTATTTGCCAAAGTAAGATAATTTCACAGTAAATACAGGCTGTGGGTTGTGCTCACCTGGTTTCTAATTCTTTGCTTGCTGTGAAAATCACTTTTCCTACATGCAGAAATTGGATAACTTCGAACCTTTTCATGAAATATTTATGAATTAGGTGATCTAATTGATTTGTGAAGTGTTTTCATTTAGTATTGCAGCCATTATATCTTTAGTACAGTAGTTTAAAACTCCATAATTTTGGTGTATCATCTCCATCAGGATAGGTTTTTCGTCACATGCAAGCCTTTTAACCCTTTTTCTCACAAAAAGTTAGTTGTAGGAGATCGATCAAGACAGGAAGTCGACCTGGTCTCTAGAGGTCTACTTTCAGTATAGGAAAACCACAGGCCTGAAAGTATTCCCATGTTTCATAGGATTGCTAGGTTTCACACTTAGCATCACAGCCGCAATCCTTCGTGACAACAACTCCACAATTGATGAATGAAGAATGAAGCCTTGAAGACCTCTAGGAATGTTTGATGATGAATGATTCAATGCTTGAATGATTATAATTTTGCCCTTCTATCATGATCTCCAATATCTTGTATATTCTTTATATCTCCAAATGAAAGGCGAAAGTCTCCTTATATACTTTCGCATTGAAAATTATGCTAGTTTCCAAACATAGGCCGACACGGAGAGATATTTCCCGCTCAAATTTGAGAATGCAAGAGGGGGCCAAGATAGGGCCCAATTAAGGAGGACTGGGGTGTGGCGCCCTGGCCTCAATGAGAACTAGAGAACCACACCCTAGTCCTACCCTATTTTGGGGTTGGACTAAGGGGCCATGTAATGCATGAAATAAAAATGAAGCCATATTTGCACGATGAAGGCATAATAAAGCTTTAATTAGGCATTGGGAGATGCACACTAAGGTGAGGCCTCAAAATGTAGACTAAATTGTAAGGGAGTACAATTTAGGAAGCTACATTTAGCCCCCACTTTAGCGGGAGTATGATCTTACACAAATACTTATGGTAAAGTATGATGGATTGGTTGAAGGGACCAAAATACTGAGAGGGGGGAGGGTGAATCAGTATTCCAACAGATTCTAAACCTTTCTCTAAATCTTAAACCTTTGTCGATATAACAAACTCATTAATTAAGCATATCAAACATAAGATAGTAAATACATAATCAACACAAAATACAACCGCATAAAGGAACATTGGATTTTATAGGTGGAAAACCCAAACGAGAAAAACCATGAAGAGTGTTAACTCTTGATAGAATATAACTATTTATATGGTGTTTACAATAGAGGTGGCTCACTACTAAAATTACAAAAACAACTCACTGTCGGACTACTCACTGCAAGATTACAAAAATGTCTTACTGTCGGAATGCTCACTGCAACAGGTATGATTGAACTGAAGAAAGTTGCATCTCCAAACTCATGAGTTCAGTTCTAAGTTAAGCTCAGATCATAATTCACAACCCTACAGAAGATACGATGAAGGATTACTGTAATACTATCTACACTCTAATTCTGCATCAACTGCCTTTGTTGTCTGCAACTCACACTTCACACTTTGTTACTCGCTCTCTATACTTTTTTGCATACTCATCATCACCATACACTTATATATATTATATTTGTATATATATAAAAAAAATATATACTCAACACAATAAATCCTTGAATATAAACATGATAATCAAGTCAACCTCCACAAGATCTCTGCACATAATTTATTCATCGATGCATATACCTTAATTACCGAAATGGAACAGGGGTCATCCGAACCCATAAAAATTGACCCATGAACATAAAACTCCAAACTCCAAGAATATAGATTCTACACACACCATGGATATCGAACCACGAGACATGGAAAGATATATCTGTCATAACCAAAACAACTTATACCAGAACACATAACTAATACTGGGACCAATGTAGACACAACTCAAAATTTTGGGTACAAGTATCTTTTGGAAATAGCTCAAATGGATCAACTACATCTTATTTCAACATATCGGAATTTGTATCACCTACCCATAACTACACGCAACAAGTGCTCACAACATTGCACCCAACATTTAGACTAAACTAGATAACTAACTTGACATCAATATACTGCATATACCATCCGGATCAAACCAGATAACTAGTTTGACACCAGTGACAACAATATTCACACAAGTATAACAATCCCCCCCTTTGTCATTGATGGAAAAACATTTTAAACAAAAACAAAACATATCAGGAACATATTTGCTATCAATTCAACTCCCCCTAACTCATACATCTCCTTAATTCAAAAAACCACAATCCTTTCTCCCCCTTTTAACATCGAGGACAAAGGATGCCTTTGATGAAAAAGAAAAGAAAAAGAGGAGGAACATGTATATACAACCACAAAAATGTCAGAAACTGAGTACTAGACCAAAACAACTTTTCAACTACTCTTCTTCAGAAAGATAAGCTTGTATTTCTCTTTCAGTTTTGGAAGAAGAACCTCCCAAGAATGCACAACCAGTTTAATGTTGATCAAAAGACTCCTGCACTCCATTAGCAAATCAAAAGCATGGGAAAACTATCCAGAGCAGATGGATTCTGCTCATACTCAACTGCACTGCCAAGCAATACTAAAAAATTCTCTAACTTTGCCTCAACAATCTCTTTTACTTTTCAAAACACATTTACAAAGTCTTCTCTCTACCTTTGCAAATATAATAGTTCAGCTTGAAGAGAGTTTATTCTTTTTCTCTGCTCACCATCTTTTTCTTCCAGAAAATCAAAGGATTTACCCAATGAACTCAACTCATCTTCAATAACATCAATTTTATCTTTATGTTTTACTACATGTGTTGGTCGTGAGATACAGTACTTGTAGATTTTACTAGCACTGTGGATACAATCCCTCATTTCCTCAATGCATACCAATAGAATTTTCTTCGCATCATCACATTCCTTTAACAAATTTTGCACATCAGTGCCTTTCTCCTCTAAAACTTCAACCTCAAGTAATTGCCTAGATATCTTCTCCTTAAGAGTTTCACAAAGAGACTTCAAAAGCAGATCACTGATATCTTCAATACTGATACTATTCCAGATCAAGTGATTCATCAAAGCATTTTCAATTCTATCCGATTCAACATAAGTTAGTTGTATCTTACCAATTTTCTTGGTTCCATCGATGTTGCCAACCATCTCCAGCAAATTTGATTCATCATCTAATTCTTTATCTTCCTGCCTTGCAAAAACCAATTCTCCTTTAGCTATAGGAGACTCTAAATCCTCAATTACAACAATATCTTCTTCTTTCAAATCCTTCTTGCTTTTCTTTGATTCTGAGATACTCATATGAACAAATTGTCTTCTTTTCTTCTTTCTGGAGGAAGAACCTCTAGAATCGGTAACAGGGGATATCAGACCAACACTCCACATATTTAGGAAAGATTTGAAATATACATTGCATGTTTCCTCTTTTATATCTAAACTATTCAAATATCTGAATATATTTCTTGCAATTGGGACATCGGATTCCCATATTACATTTTCTTTGGCCGAAAGGGATCCCAAACAATATATGACCAAACAAACAAGCAACGATCCAAACTGGAGGGGGTAATTTTGCTCTATTGACATCTTGATATTTTCTACTAACAATTCCCTCAACAATTCACACAAGTCGAATGATTTATCTTCTATCACAAGCATATGTACCATATACACAACGATTGCCGAAGCGACATCTTCTTTGTTTCTAAAATAGACCTTATAATAAATGTCATACGTAGTGCCCCTCGATTCATCTTTTCTTTTGTGGATCGATAAACTATATTGATATAGCTTAGACTACTTCGTGATAATTTTGATTAGATGTTTGTAGATTTATTTATGATTTGGATGCTTCATTATTGATGATAGACATATCATGTTTACAGTTGACATTATGATTTCATGTGGATGATGATATTCATGGACTCCTATTTGATGATCTATGTGTATTCATTTTATATGTATGGTATATAATTGCTTATTGTGATTTGATGGTATGTTATTATGTACTAACTTTACTTCATGGCCATAATTGATATGATGTCTATGATAGTGCTTGGTTATTGTGACTGTCTTACTAGTGTCTTTGTGATAGAGACGATGTCATATCACTCATAGCGAGCATGATATGATGTTGCGATTCTCTTCACTTGTCTGTCTATTTCATGCTATATGTTGTTGTATATATGTTGGTGGTGACAGGTTTGCAGGTCCTAGACATTGACTCCACCCGACTTCACAAGTCTGAGCGTGTCTTTATCCCAATGGCAAGTTGATTAGAGATGGCATGGGTTCCTTCTACACACTCTGGGCTTAAGTTGTCATTCTTGTCAGTCTATGCGTCTTGGCTTGAGTCAGTGGTTAGAGTCTTGTGTGGTGATGTTGACCCAAAGTAGGGTTGCCTTGTGGTGTCATGAGTATTTGGATATTTAATTAATTAATAATTGAGTTGAATATAGATTAAATAAATTAAATTAAATTATAGTTTGATATTTAATTAATTATTAGGTGATTTATTAATATTTATTATATTGGCTTGATTAATATTTATTTATTGATTTAAGTGTTTATTAGATATTTATTATTTATTGTTTAATTATTTTATTAATAAAGTCTTTTGAAATTATTATCCATTTATATAGTTGAGGCTTTAATATTAATTTGGAGTATCTATTTATATTCCCCTTGGTTATTTTATTATTGGGCTTTTACATTTAATTGTGCCCATGGTTTAATTTATTATTGGTTGTTTATATTATTATTTCTCTTTTTATCTATTCAGATAATTAAATATTATATTCCCTACCTACCCTATTTTAATATTGGTTGAGTTAATGGGGTGAGTTATTTAAATAATATTTTATATATTTTACCTTGGTTTTTGAGAGGTTTGGTATGATATATATTTTAATATATTATTTTGATTGGCCGCCATGCTTCTATAGTTTTTGAATAATTTTCTATATACTGAGTTTGTTGTGAGTTTGCCTGGGTTGGCTTCCGGGAGAAATTTCTGTGCGATTGAGGATTTGATTTGGATTTTGAGCTTGGATTCTTGGGTTGTTGGATTTTGAAATTGGATTTTGGCTCTCCATCAAATTATTTCTTCCATAACTTCAGGTTCCAAGTTGGTTTCGTTTATATTTTGTGCATTTTTATTTTAGGAAAAGCTTGTTTGCTTTGTGTCTGAGTAGAGACTGTTTCAGGGAGATTTGGGAAATGAATGTGAATTTTAAATTTATCAAGTTTATATTATAATATTTGGAAAATAATGTACCCTATGGATTTCACCCATTGTATGTATTTCTCTATGAATGTTTCCACGAGAATTGTATGTTCGGGAGTTTCTAATTATTGCTTACATTTTGCCTATTTTATTGCTTAACAGTGTTTTACTTGAACTATTATAATTCTTGTAATTTGGAGTATGTTGGGAGATTGCCTCCTAAGTATTGTTGTAAATTGTGTTCATGGCTTGATTAAAAAATCTTTTATGCTTATGATTCCTATGTTTATTCATGTTAAGTCTTTGGTTTTAAAGTGGCTTTTGCGTCCCTGTTGGACTTGTCTTGGAGTTGTTTCGAAGCCTTAGACATTTTTTGAGTCAGTTGTAACTTTATTGCTTCCGTCTTTCTACATTTTAAGGCTGTCTTGTATGCGCTAGTTCTTGAGTCACATGTGTCACGGTTTGTATTAATGGCATTGCTTTCTGTGTTGAATGCGTTATTGTTTATGTCATCTGCGTCAGTAAACTTATTAGAAGCGTTGTTTTGAGTATCAAAAGCACTGGAAGAAGTGTCAGAAGCGCTGCAAAATCTACCAAAAATGTCACAAAACTGGTCATATGTATCATTTTGTTTGTTTTTAGTATTTTGGTTATTTTGAGTTTTATCAGTCAGATTTATGGATTTCAATTTGATCTTTTGCTTGTCCAGAGGTTGTGTTTGTTACCTTGTTTTCTTAAGATGCTTTCGGGAATCGATTTATATTGATCTTTGTATTTTTAGAGTAAAAAGTGACTTACGCCTTTTCGCTAATTAAGCAAGATGTGCTATGCCTTGCTATGATATTGGGGCTCATTGGATTAGTCTTGGTATTGTAGCTATTGGTTGTTATATGGTTGTATAATATGGTAATGGTATTGATTTACATTCATTATCGATTATCTTGTAATGGAGACCTTGGTTATCTAAGTGATGTTGCTTTTAGAGCCCTTGTCCTTGTTCTTGTTGTGTATGTTGTATCCCTAAGGTCTAGGTGCATTATTAGGGAAAGTGGGCTTCCATGAGTCTATTGAGGTCATGAGGAGTGGATTACTAGTATTTTGTGTGTTATGGAGTTGGGGTCTAGACCGTTGGGATAGCTCATTGGAGGTTTATTGTAATAACCAAGTGATAACATAATAACTATTCATAGGTGGGTTGGGTAGTAGTAACTCATCTTAATAAGATAAGAAATGTATACGTGGTACCCCATCTCATGGTTGGATTGCTAGTGCAGTCGAAGTGAGGTATGGACAGATCTGATAACTGGATAAACTGAACTCCCTTGATTTCCTCAAAGGTTGATACGGTTCCGCATGCATATCATGGATGTCGGGACTGAGTTCTAGGATATCCTTTGATAGTGATAGCATGTGATGACACTTTTCCCTACATGTTGATCCTAGTTCCTTATGCCTTGTCTTGGGTAGCCTCTGAAGGTTTTGCAGTTTCAATTCAACCCTGTGATGAGGTTTGGCTTGTTGTATATGTGAGTGCTTTTCCATTGTGGTTTGAGTGTTGTTATATCTCTTTGGTTGTTGGTGTCAACGTAGGTCTAGAGTGTGTGGGGGACCTTGTGTCATCTCCTAGCACAGGGGGTGGATCCTTTAGTTCCACATGGTCAGGTGGTTTGATGCCTTCTTCCATTAGGATGTTCTTCATTGGTTGCTGTTGCGCGTGGATGTGGATTTTTTATTGCAACTCTTGAATGGATTCTTGAAGCATAATGATGTAATATGATTCATATGACATATGTATTGTAGGATTCACGAGAGGATAGTATTTGTGTTTACAATTGAGGGCCATGTTCCTAGTTGTAAAGTGAATAATGTAAATGTAATGATAGATGATGTGCCAGGATATGGAAATGACTCTTGTAGTAGGATGTAATTGATGTGATGTGATCACTGTTGCATCTTGAATGTATCCTGGATATTGAATTTTTAATAAGGATAATGTGATTGGTTCCATTGGTGTGCACATAGTATCATATAGAAGTTTGTTGTATTAAGGAAATGGATTAATGATGCTTAGATAATGAATGAGTAATTGGGATTAGGAACATTTGGATTGGTGTTATTAAAATGAACTTAGAAGGGGTCTAATGGGATTTGCATTGTTAATGGTTAAAATCATGATAGTTATGATAATGAAGGATTCTTATGTATGCATGAAAAGAGAAATATTAGTTGAGTTATAATGCATTAGATTATGATAGCAATTGTGATGTTGTAAGTAATGACATTGAGATACCCTAGGGAAGATTAATTGTAGAGTTGTGTTTATTTCTGCTTGTGTATAGTGCTTTTATGATTATGTTCATGTAGAGTATATGTATATATTGTTAATGGATGTTAATTGTATATGAGTAATTGATTATATATGTTTCATAGATGATGTTTTTTTTTTTTAAATGATCTCATATTGCATGTTAGTTAGCTTTATTTCTCTAGGGTATTTTGGCGGCATTACACCATAAGAAACATATCTCACAATAGGGTTGATGATCTTGTCAATTATCTTTATTTTTATAGGGTATTTTGGCCGACATTACATTGTAAGCAATTGTGGAGGGGAAAAAAGCGAGACCGGGTGACTAGGACCTAATCCCACTTTAGCCAACACATTGGGAATATGAAAGAGCTTAGGGAGATAGCTCAATTTGGCTACTTCTTGTGAGAAAGAGAAAGCCAAGAATTATCTCTTAGGTTTTATATTCCTCTTGTTGTAAATGATGGAAAAAATTAGGGTTTGATTGATCAACTAAACTAGAAGATAAACAATGAAGCACATATGAACTGAAATTGCACAAACTTGTAGATCTGAAATTGAGACACTGAAAGTAGAGAAGGGGGAGGAATTTGGATGTGTACTTGATGCTGAAAGATGGACCAAACTGACCAAGGCCAGGGTGCCACACCCCTATCCTGTTTCTGCAGATAGGAGGCTGTAACTGACAGACTACAATTCTGAGATCCTGAACCTGTATACTGCCAAAAATCACTGAAAATGAGGGGGACCAGGGTGCCACACCCCTATCCTGGGTAGGACTAGGGTGCCACAACCCTTTCCCTGATGGATTTGGGGCAGTCTAAGACTTCTGGGCAGTGCCTGTGTCTTTTCCTGAGCTGAAAGTCCTCTGGGGTACTTGTTTCTGCACCTGCAACTGAAAATAGAGGGTTTGGGGTGGCCATATAGGTTTTTGCCTCAGTAAAACCCTCGTGTTGGTGATTTCAACCTCCAAAAATAGCCTATTTGTATAGTAAAATAGTGTGTGCAGGAATCTTGTGTGTGTGCAAGACCTTAAAATGAAAGCAAACAATCTAGAGCAACCTTAAAGAGTAAACCCTAATTGCTTATAATTGACAAAGTAAATTCTCTAAATCAATGATGCAAAGTGATCTAAAGCATGAATGTAAACATGTAAATTGATGTAATTAATCTCATGCAAAGACATGAAAATAACATGAAACCATACCCAACCCCTAAGGGAGGGGTACAAGCCAATCGTTAGTCGGTGGTCTCCTATTATTCTTCAATATCTTCAAGGCTCCTAATTGATGATGAATGCTTGATGAAATGTTGTTGGTTGTTGTTGAATATTGTTAAATATTGTTGAATGTTGTTGAAGACTCCACATAGGCTTCTCTTTCACTACATAGAAGGCTCCTTGTGCTCCAAAAACCTGCACTTAGATTCTTAGATACGATACGATACGATACGATACGATACGATATGATACGATACGATACGATACGATACGATACGATACGATAGATCCCTTCAAATGAAGAAAGAGGACTCTTATGTAAGGAAACCCTAGATCTAAATTTCATCTCTAAGATGACTTAGAGATTGAATTTCCAACCAAATTATTGTTAGATACTTGATCGGTCCCAAAGACACTGAGGGGGGGAGGGTGAATCAGTGTCTAACCAGTAAACAGAAGATTTAAACTTGTTTGCAACTTTATAACCCAAATTAATGTACCGGTAAACAAGCAATAAAGCAATAAAGAGAAATAACAGTATAACCATCAATGCACACCATAACATAGATATTTTTGGCGAGGAAACCCGATAGGGGAAAAACCTCAGTGGGATTTGTGACCCACAATATTTACTCACTGACCAATATGAATAAATATTACTTATACATTAGGGGCATGCACATGCAGAAAGGCCAACAGCCTAGAGCTCACTGCTCAATCACAAAAGGGAGTCACATTGACTACAAAATTGGATGATTAAATCCAATGACAATGTACTGATCAAAATAGCATCTGCAATGCTAGATTCAGTACCGGTTTAAGCTCTGTCAAATACCTCTAACATAAACCTTTCTTCACTCTGCTCTGCTCTTATTTGCTCATAAAATTATTACATCAAAATGCATATACAGATATTTGCTCTCATATTCATTACCTAATTACATATCCTTACTTTGCTTACATACCATACATCCTTTTTTTACTCTTACAAAATGACCTATAAGATCTCATACATATATGAGTATTTACAATACATCATGTCGGCTATCCAATATAATTACAATACAAAACAATATAATTTCCATGTCGGTTGGGAGTGCCGGTAAGATCTTCTGTCGATGTAGACCAGGTGCCGATGTGAATAATCTGTAGTGCCTGCCGATGTTGGTAGATGATGTCTATTGCCAGTGTAACCTAAGAACCATGTTACCAGTTGGTTGCCATCAATGACAACATCAACTATTCTCATCTGAGTGTATAATGCCAACAATCTCCTCCTTTAGCATTGATGGCAACACTCGTGAGAAAAATCCAAAAACTAATATCCAAAAATGAAGTCCAAAACTGATCCAAAAATATGAGTGCTCTGCCTGAGCAAATGATCTCTTCTGTACATTTTTCTCCCATACTACTACTCCCCCTTTGACATCAATGACAAAGGATGTCAAAAAGAATCAAAGAATTCAAAATTCTACGTCATAGCCTGTAACCGGTTATGTACAATTTGAAAGATATCTGCCAAAATCAGATTAAGACTTTGCATGAATTTAGTGCTGTCAGAAATAATGGTTTCAGTCTGCTGGATCATACCAGTCAGATAATGCATTTGTTGCTCCAGTGATCTTTCTCCTTGAATTGTTGCTTTAGATAGCTCAATCCGCTGTGTTATAAGGTTGTCCAATCTAGGACCAAGTTTATTTTTCAGCTCTTGTGCCTTCATTGTAATTATTTCTTTTTCTTTTTCTAGTTTCTCAATCTTTTCCTCAAAAACTACCATTTCTTGATAAAAAACTGAGGTAAGTTCCGAAGAACCTACCATGTTATCTGCTATATCATCAATCTCTTTTTGTGTTTTCTTTATCTCCTCGTCTACGTCTTCTGTCAAGTTATGAGGCTTGCATGCTTCCTTATACAATTCTTTATATTCCAAAATAGTGGAATTAAGTGCCGGTAATAAGGAATCAATATGCTTGGTACAGTCCTTGATAGTCTTATCAAAGAACTCACTTTTCTCCTTGTTCACCCTTTCCTTAACAATCTCTTCATTTATTTTATCTATTGTTAGAATATTTGAAGCAATGAATTTGGACAATGTGTCCAATTTACCTAAAGATCCATCAATATGATCAATTTTACATGTCGGTGCAATCATTTTCAAAATAGGTAAAGTATCATCAATGGCCTTAAATGCTAAGGCGTTGCAATCTGTGATCCTCTTTATGGAATCCAAAAGTACATCTGTCACATTTGTAGGTCTATAATCCATAGTGGAAGTGCTAGGTGGAGTGTGAGGTTCTACAGTTGGTTTCTTCTCATCTCTGGATGTCTACACATTAGCCACTAGTGCTATCTTACTTCCATCATTGACCTTTTCTTTATCCACTATTTCTTCCTTTTGCTCACTCTGTTTTTCAATTTTGTTTTCATCCTTACCATCATCCTTAGCTTCTGGGATGGTATCTGTTTCCTTAACTTTAGCTGGTATCTCAATGTTCTGAGAGTCAATAGTGTTGACTGGTGTCTCAGAGATCTCAATAATTGTAGCTTCAGTTTGCTTTACCTCTATGGTTTCCTTATCCATGACAATGTTGAAGTCCTAAGTGTCCACATTCATGGTAAAAAGAATGTTTGAATCCAGATTAGTATCATCTTGTGTCATTTCTTCTGCCTTCTCTTCTAGTTGACTGTCAGTTTGTATCGGTGCCTCTGCAGTTATTGGTGAGGTGTCCTGTGCTAGTGGAGAAAGGTTATCCTTGACCGTGATATCAGGTACACTACCAATTTTACCTTTACCTTTATCCTTCTAATATACCTTTGCAAAAGACATCCATTTTTAGTCTATCCTTTTTTTCTTTCTTCTCTCTTTCCACAAAAAATATATCCCATTTGTCTGTTGTTTCATCTGCAATTTTCTTTACTCTGCTCACCATAAGGCTAACCTGCCAGTGACCACTCACAAAAATAGTTTTATTGGCCTCTGAAATTAAGTCATCAATTTCCTGTTTGGAGTTAACAGGATGCACAACAAGTAGAGCCTCTACTTTTAATTTCTTGTCCAATTCCATAACCGACATTCTCTTAGCCTCTAACCTCAAATACAAATCATTAGGCAGATCATCTACAACCTCAATAAGAAATTTCTTGTATATATCAAGGTGAAAAATAATGCTTTCCTCTATAGTGTCTTTATCTGAATCCTTGAAAGAATGATAAAGTTTATTCATATTACTAAGGTTACCTTCTTGTGTAATTTCATTGATCAACTCTTCTGGTGTAAGAGTATATGGTGCCTTAGGTTCTTGTTTCTTCTTCGGACCACTGAGCTCTCTTACACCCTGTTGTTTCTTTCTTTGTGTTATTGACTTCTTGGGAGATGGAGCAGGTGTCGATGAGGGTTTTCTTTTCTTCCTGTCCACTCTCTTAAATTTAGCTGACATGTCATCGTCAGAATCAGAAGAAGTAGCCACAGGGGAAATTTGAGCTACCGGTATTTGCTCTTATTGACTTTCTGTCACACTAGCAGTAATACCACTAAGATTCATCAAACCTTCTATAACATCTTTTACCATTTTAGAAGCATCTTTCATGAATTTGTCTCTTTTCTTTCTCTGCTTCATCATAGCAACATCACTTTCAATGGTTTCAACATTACCAAATATTTTCTCTGTTGGTTCTGGTGGAGTATCTAGGAGTATTTTATCATATGAGTCTAAGATGTGAGAGTCCACCTCATATCCCATTTCAGTAATCCACACAGTTCTGGGTCTAACTGCATCCATCCAGATTTCATCTCTCTTCAATACAAAGCATATCTATTTATCATATTTATCTACAATGCTTTGGGAAATTGTTTCTCTCTGTTTCATTTTAGTTTGGAAATTCTTAAAGTAATCTTTAACCAACTCATCACTATTAGCTCCCATACCAGTGTTTGGCTCCTTTATCTATTTTCCAACAGAAATATCATAGGCAAAATCCTTATGTCCTATACCGGGGATCTCCTTTGAAAAGTAAAGAATTAAACACACTAACAGATTTCCAAATTTGAAGGTTCCTTTCTTATCACCTTTTATCTTATCCAAATTCTCTATCAATTCATCCTTTAACCATTCACAGATGTCAATCTTTGCATTGTTTATAATCATCTCATGTGCACTGTGAATGCATGAACTTGACACAAAATTCAACCTATTTGTATGACCAACTTTATATCTAATAACCATGATAGCAAATTTAACATTTTTAATCCTTTATGTCATTGACCCTAAGTGACCCGTTGTCATATGTAGCTCCGGTTAAGCTCATAACTTCCTTGCTAGGGATTTTCTTCTTCTTGTCAGGTCTAGAACCGGTGGAGGGTAAACCAGTAACAACCCTGATAGCTCCTTGGTAATCTTAAATACTGAGTCCAACCACATAAATTCTTCGTGAACCCTTTTAACTATGAAATCCTTGAATGCTTTGAAAAGATCTTTATTGCTTCACCTTTATAATGCCTTTGCTCAATTTTGCTCTCTTCGAATGCTTGGATGCTCGGTGAATTGAAATGAGATGTTACAATGCCTTTATAACCAAAAATTGACTTACAACCAAAATAAATGCTTTGTCGGTGAAGTGAAAAGTTCCACATTTATGTCGGTAAAGAAGAAATATAACTTCTTACCATCAACCGAGGGTAAATGCATGATTTTCAATTTGTTGCCTTACCCCTAAGGATTATTCCTTAGTTGGATGAAGAATCTCTTGCTGGTGCAGGATTACCCTGTTTTGTCAGTGTAGTGACAGATTCATCACTTCTCTGATCTCTCTTTCTAATCCATTGTTTTGAAAATTCTTTGCCTTTGTTATTAGATCCTTTATTGTTCGCCGGTATAGTCTTGCTTCTACAAAATTTTGTAATATGCCTAATCTTGTTACATGCATAACAAGTTACATTGTTTCTCTGAATAGCCTTTCCATAACCTTGACCAGTTTGAGTTATGCATTGATTAGATAAATGTCCAAATCTACCACAAACATAACATTTCACATTCAATCTACAATTGTTTGAGTTATGACCATTTTTATTGCATTTGGAGCGTTGACCGGTGGGTAAGTTTGTATTCTGATTATTCCTAAATCTGCAGTGATTTGCTCTATGACCAAATTTGTTGCAATTAAAAAATTTCCCATTAAATTTATAAGCATTAGGTTGCCTTACCGGTTTGTTGTGATCATGATTGTTTGCAGTCTCAGAACTTTCTCCATGTTCAAATCCAAGTCCAATTATTTCTCCATCAGGTTTCTGACTTTTCAACATATCATTAAGATTATTTGAACTCTTCTTGAATTTGTCTTTGTATTTATTTGTAGTGACCAACTCACTTTCCAAAGTGCTAACTTGTCTCAAAAGTTCCTCTTTGTCATGTTGCATGTGAATCAAATCAGTTTTAAGCATATCATTTTCATAGCTAAGCCTTTGAGATTCATCCGATCTTTCATTAAGTCTTCTGGCCAAATCTTCCTCATTCCTCTTTCTATCTTCAATATCCTTGCATACTCTCATGGTTAAATCTTGCATCTCATTCTTCATGTTATTGTTCTCTTGTCTCTATTTGTCTGCAATATCTCTAAGAGTTTCTTTTTCTTCATCATCTTGATTTTGAAATTGCACATGTAGTTCTTTTCTCTTATTCTTTGCTGTAACCAAGTTATCTTGAAGTGCTTTGATAAATTCCCGAGCAGTTCTGAGTTCATCTTCCAGTTTGATATTCTTCAATTTTTCTGCATCAAAATCTTCAACAGCTCCTTCCAACTATTGTCTCAAACTTTCCATCGGTACCGGTTTTAGAATCTTCCTCAAGCTATTAGGCTTCTGCAAATAGAGGACTAGGCTCTGATACCAGTTGTTAGATACTTGATCGGTCTCAAATACACTGAGAGGGTGGAGGGTGAATCAGTGTCTAACTGATAAACAAAAGATTTAAACTTGTTTTCAACTTTATAACCCAGATTAATGTATTGGTAAACAAGCAATAAAGAGAAATAACAGTATAACCATCAATGCACACCATAACACATATTTTTGGCGAGGAAAACCAGTAGGGGAAAAACCTTGGTGGGATTTGTGACCCACAATATTTACTCACTGACCAATATGAATAAATATTACTTATACAATAGGGGCCTGCACATGTAGGAAGGCCAACCGCCTAGAACTCACTGCTCAATCACAAAAAGGAGTCACACTAACTACAAAATTGGATGATTAAATCCAATGATAATGTACTGCTCAAAATAGTATCTGCAATGGTGGATTTAGTACCGGTTTAAGCTCTGTCAAATACCTCTGCCATAAACCTTTCTTCGCTCTTCTCTACTCTTATTCACTCATAAAATTATTACATCAAAATGCATGTACAGATATTTGCTCTCATATTCATTACCTAATTACATATCCTTGCTTCGCTTACATACCATACATCCTTTTTTTACTCTTACAAAATGACCTATAAGATCTCATATATATATGAGTCTTTACAATATATCATGTCGGCTACACAATATAATTACAATACAAAACAATATAATTTCCATGTTGGTTGGGAGTGCTGGTAAGATCTTCTATCGATGTAGATTGGGTGTTGGTGTGAATAATCTGTAGTGCCTGTCGATGTCGGTAGATGATGTCTATTGCCGATGTAACTTGAGAACCATGTTACCAATTAGTTTCCATCAATGACAACATCAACTATTCTCATCTGAGTGTATAATACCAACAATTATTGGGGTTAAGCATTATAATATCATAGGACTATGCTCCCAAATTTTCAAGAAAAAAGTCGGGGACCATGTGCACTTTGCACATGGTCTGGCCAACTTTTCACCAAATTTTCAAGGTTGTTAGATATGATGATATTAGAGTGAATCCCAAAGTTACAGCTAATTTCGAGGTATTTTGATATGCGAAATTGGGCCTTAAAGGTCGAAATAGGACATAATTAGGGTTTATGATTAAATGATTTATTGGAGGAATAAAATTAAAAGGGGCACACTTAGGGTAAAGGGCCCAATTTTATGAAGTATGAAGTGATGAAATATGACTTTAGATTTAATTAAATTAATTAATTAAATGCTTAAAGGGAAATTACAATGCAAGATGCAAACACACTAAGGCGGGTGCTAAGATAAGTGTGGAATTGTACCACCCTAGCAAGGGTGTACAATTTGTGACACTACAACAACATACCTCACAACAGGGTTGATGATCTTGTCAATGATTAGTGCTCGTTGATCACCCTTTACGCCGGTTAGGGTTTCCATTTCTTTATTCTTAATTGACCTCTTAGCCGGAACATATCCATTGTCGCACAAGTCGGTGATAACCGAGATAATCTCCTTCGTGATTGGATAGGTTTTATCCAACATGATGTTGTCATTTCGCACACGGCTAAGGATCACTCTGATAACCTCCACATCATCAAACCAAGGAAATTAAATCCATAGATTTAGACCTTTATGCTCCAATTCCTTAACTCTCTGCAACTCAACATTACTCAGACTGGTTTCTACATTTTTTATTTTCTCCAGGTTGAATCCATCCAAGAAAACTCTTTCCAAAACCTAAAACTTTGCACTACTTGATTCTCTGATGATCACCTTACTTTCCATGTTCACTTTCTTTATTCTCTTGTTTTGTCGCACTTCTACTATTCATAATATTCTCAAACACAAATGATATGACAATGAAAGAATGAATCCAAAAAGCCGATACTTGTGAAAAAAAATACTTCTTTAGGGTTTTACCACCAAGAAATGTCTTGTCGATGATGTAAGCAACAACCTTTGATTACCGGATAGCCTCTAAACTTAGTCATGCCAGATCAATGACATGATTCACTCGGACAGGGGAGAATAAAATATTTTTCCTTTCAAAAAGAACTCCCCTTGAGCCAAAGCAATATGCTCAATTATCAAAGGAAGAGGTTCCTGCATCGGATTCTGGTATGCCAAGCTCGCTTTCTTTGTTCACTTCCTTCTTTTTCCAAACCAAGTTTTCCTTCTTTGATTCATCATTCTTCATCACATTCTTGTCAGTAGAATTTTTAATATTTCCATTACCACATTGATTAGCATAATGTCTGTATTGCTTGCACTCGAAACAACTGATAACCTTCCTTGCAGAATTTACTAGATGAGATTTATATCTGCATTGATTAGCTTTACGAGTATAGCCATTTCAAGTATAACAATATCCATGAAAGTTGTAATTCATCTTATTTTCTCCAATCGGATTATGATTATGACTCATAGCATGGTTTCTACAGAGATTTTTTGTATGACCAAACCTCTTGCAACTATAACATTGAATGCTTCTACAGTTTAGAGCCTTATGTCCAAATTTATTGCATTGAAAAAAATAACCATTAAAAAATGGGTGCCTTTGTGCATTAGGTTGATGAAGCAGTGGCCTTCTTGCATTGGTATTCTGATTCTAGGACTTGCCTTTTTGCATGTTGATCAAGTCTTCCAAGAGCTTACTACTGTTAAGAGCCTTATTTTATGTCTTCAGTTTCTTCACTTGTTGCTCTAGCTTCTCACATTCCTCACTTTTTAGCTTGATTGTTTCTTTCGGGGTATCCTCTATCTTATCCTTCTCCTCAATCCTCTGCATCAGATCTTTAATGGTTTAATTTTTCTACTTCAATTGATTGTTGACCTCCTTATACCTTAGCTTGAATTTCCGGATTTTCTCTCTCAACTTCTACACACATTCATTCGCTACCTTCACATTTTCTTTCAATTCCTCATTTTTTGATTCAACACTTTCCAAATCTACAAGAGCAGTATGTAAGTTTTCATCCAACTGCAATTCTCTAGTCACGCACATAGGTGCCATGATTCAACCAACACAGATCTCCCTCAAGTAGTTAAGCTTCCAAGCAAGAGACCAAAGGTCTGATACCAATTGATGGATTGGTTTAAGGGACCGAAATGCTGAGAGGGGGGGTGAATCAGTATTCCCATAGATTCTAAAACTTTCTCTAAATCTTAAACCTTTGTTGATAAAACAAACTCATCAATTAAGCATATCAAAAATAAGATAGTAAATACAAAATCAACACAAAACACAACCACATAAAGGAACACTGGATTTTATACGTGGAAAAACTAAATGGGAAAAACCACAGAGAGTGTTAACTCTCAAGAGAATATAACTAGTTATATGGTGTTTACAATAGGGGTGGCTCACTATCGACTGTCTCACTGCCAAAATTACAAAAGCAACTCACTGTTGGACTGCTCATAGCAAGATTACAAAAATGACTTACTGCTGAAATACTCACTGCAACAGGTATGATTGAACTGAAGAAAGTTGCATCTCCAAATGCACGAGATCAGTTCCAAGTTAAGCTCAGATCATAATTCACAAACCCTATAGAAGATTCAGTGAAATATCTCAGTACAATTATCCTTAAGCACTTACAACAGATCCGGTGAAGGATTACTACAATACTATTTGCACTATAATTCTGCACCAACTACCTTTGTTGTCTGCAACTCATACTTCACACTCTATTACTCGCTCCTTGTACTTTTCTGCATACTCATCATCACCATACACTTCTATATATAATCTAAAACATCAACTTATAGAATCCACAAGAGGCAGTTAAGCCATGTCGCAAACACACCGCTTTTGCTACATAGAGACCAAGGGCGCACACCTTGCAACAATCCTCCCCTCAACACAAGTAGGGTTTAAATGTGTGATCCAACTCTAATACCATTTGTTGGAAGTGGTTGTCGTTGCACCAAAAGATCGACCTATCAATGCCCGATACAACCACTAGACTTATAAAATGCATAGGAGGCAGTTAAGCCATGTCACAAACACACTGCTTTTGCTACATAGAGACCAAGGGTGCACACCTTGCAATAATATATATATATATATATATATATATATATATAGAAAGACTCACACATCGGGATAATATGTCAACCTAGCTCAACAAGTTATCTAATAAAGCCTTGAATATAAATGTGATAATCAAGTCAACCTCCACAAGATGCTTATACCTTAATTATCACAATGAGGCAAGGGTCATCTGGACCCATAAAAACTGACCCATGAATGCAAAACTCCAAACATAATGACTCCAAACTCCAAGAATATAGATTCTATGCACACCATAGATACTGAACCATGAGACATGGAAAGATACATTTGTCATAACCAAAACAACTAATATCAAAACACAACTGATACTGGGACCAATGTAGACACAACTCAAAAATTTTGGGTACAAGTATCTTTCGGAAATAGCTCCAATGGATCAACTGCATCTTAGTGCAACATATCATAATTCGAATCACCTACCCATAACTGCAGGTACCAACTGCTCACAACACTACACACAACATCCAAACTAAACTAAATAACTCACTTGACATCAATATATTGCATATACTTCCGGACCAAACCAAATATCTAGTTTGACATCAATGACAAAAATATTCACACGTCTAACAATCTCCTCCTTTGTCATTGATGGCAAAACATTTTAAACAAAAACAAAACATCTCATAAACATATATGCTTTCAATTCAACTCCCCCTAACTCATACATCTCCTTAATTCCAAATACCACAATCCTTTCTCCCCCTTTTGACATCAAGGACAAATGGTGCCTTTGATGAAAAAAGAAAAAGAAGAGGAGGAACATGTATATACAATTGCAAAAATGTCAGAAACTGAGCACCAGACCAAAACAACTTTTCAACTACTCTTCTTTGGAAAGATAAGCTTGTATTTCTCCTTCAATTCTTGAAGAAGAACCTCCCAAGAATGCGCAACCAGTTTAATGTTGGCTGAAAGAAACTTGCACTCCACTAGCAAATCAATAGCATGGGAAAAACTATTTGAAGCAAATGGATCCTGCTCATACTCAACTACACTACCAAGCAACACTAAAAAATGCTCTAACTTTGCCTCAACAATCTCTTTTACTTTCTAAAACACATTTACAAAGTCTTCTCTATACCTTTGCAAATATAAGAGTTCAACTTGAAGAGAGTTTACTATTTTTTCTACTTACCCAATGAACTCAATTCATCTTCAATAACATCAATTTTAACTTTATGTTTTACTGTAGTTGCTGACCATGAGATACAATACATGTAGATTATGCTAACATTGTGGATCCAATCCCTCATTTCCTCAATACATACTGATAGAAAATTTATCACATCATTACATTCCTTTAATAAATTCTGCATATCAATGCCTTTCTCCTCTGAAACTTCAATCTCAATTGATTGCTCAGATATCTTCTCCTTAAGAATTTCACAAAGAGACTTTGGAAGCAGATTATTGATATCTTCAATACTAATACTATTATGGATCAAGTGATTCATCAAAGAATTTTCAATTCTATCTGATTCAACATAAGTTAGCCATATCTTACCAATTTTCTTGATTCCATTGATGCTGCCAACCATCTCCAAAAAAAATGATTCATCATCTGATTCTTTATCTTCTTGTCTTGCAACAACCAACTCTCCTTCAGTTATAGGAGACTCTGAATCCTCAATTACAACAATATCTTCTTCTTTCAGATCCTTCTTGCTTTTCTTTGATTTCAAGATACTCATAGGAATAGATTGTCTTCTTTTCTTCTTTTTTGGAAAAAGAACCTCCAGAACCGGTAATAGGGAATACTAAACCAACCCTCCACATATTTAGGAAAGATTTGAAATATGCATTACATGTTTCCTTTTTGCTATCTAAACTATTCAAATATCTAAATATCTGTCTTGCAACTGGGACACCAGATTCCCATATTACATTTCCTTTGGCCAGAAGGGATACTAGGCAATATATGACCAAACAAACAAGCAACAATTGAAACTGGAAGGGATAATTATGCTCTTTTGACATCTTGATATTTTCCAATAATAATTCCCTCAGCAATTCATACAAGTTGAATGATTTGTCTTCCATCACAAGCATATGTGCCATATACACAACAATTTTCGAAGTGGCACCTTCTCTATTTCTGAAATAGACCTTACAAGAAATATCGTAAGCAACATACCTCACAATAGGGTTGATGATATTATCAATGATTAGTTCTCACTAATCACCCTTTTACGCTAGTTATGGTTTCCACTTCTCTGTTCTTAATCGACTTCTTAGCTGGAACATCTCCATTGTTTCACAAGTCGGTGATAACCAAGATAATCTCCTTCGTTATTAGATAGGGTTTATCCAACACAATGTTGTCATTTTGCACACACACGACTAAGGATCTCTCTAATAACCTCCACATCATCAAACCAAGGGAATTCAGTCCATAGATTTAGACCTTTGTGCTCCAATTATTTGACTCTCTGTAACTCAACATTACTCAGACTGGTTTCTACATTTTTTATTTTCTTCGGGTCGAATTCATCCAAGAAAACTCTTTCCAAAACCTGAAACTCTACACTACTTGATTGGTTGACGATTATCTTGCTTTCCATGTTCACTTGCTCTATTCTCTTATTCTGTGGCACTTCTACTATTCACAATATTCTCAAACACAAATGATATGTCAATGAAATAATGAATCCAAAAAACCGATACTTATCTTGTGAAAAGAAAAATCTTCTTTTGGGTTTTGCCACCAAGAAATGACTTGTTGATGATGTCAGAAACAACCTTTGATTATCGGATAGCCTCTAAACTTAGTCATGTTGAATCAATGACATGATTCACTCAGACAGGGGAGAATAAAAGTTTTTCCTTTCAAAAAGAACTCCCCCCGAGCCAAAACAATATGCTCAGTTATCAAAGGAAGAGATGCCTGCACTGGATTCTGGTAATGGCAAGCTCGCTTCCTTTGTTCACTTCCTTCTTTTTCCAAACCAAGTTTTCCTTCTTTGATTCATCATTATTCATCACATTCTTTTGAGAATATTTTTCAGCATTTCCATTACCATATTGATTAGTATAATGTCTGAATTTCTTGCACTTGAAACAACTGATAACCTTCATTGCAGAATTCACTGGATGAGATCTATATCTACATTGATTAGCTTTATGACCATATCCATTACAAGTATAACAATATCTATGAAAGTTGTAATTCATCTTATTTTCTCCAACCAGATTATGATTCTTACTCATAGCATGGTTTCTATAGAGATTTATTTGATGACAAAACCTCTTGCAATTATAAGATTGAATGCTTCTACAGTTTGCAGCCTTATGTCCAAATTTATTGCATTGAAAACAATAACCATTAAAAGATAGGTATGTTTGTGCATTAGGTTGATGAATCGGTGGTCTTCTTGCATTGGTATTCTGACTCCGCGACTTTCCTACATCTTTTGATTTCTTCTCAACTTCAACTTTAGCCTCTTTGCCTTTTTCTTTGTCGTTCGGATTCGAACACTCACCAGGCTGAAATCCAAGTCCAGTCTTGTTCAAATGGGCTTTCTACATGTTGATCAAGTCTTCCGGGAGCTTACTACTGTAAAGATCCTTTTTTTGTCTTTAGTTTCTTCACTTCTTGCTCTAGCTTCTCACATTCCTTAGTCTTTAGCTCAATTGTTTCTTTCAGGGTCTCCTCTATCTTATCCTTCTCCTCAATCTTCTACATTATATCTTTAACAGATTCATTTTCTTGCTTCAACTAATTGTTGACCTCCTTATGCCTTAGCTTGAATTTCTAGATTTTCTCTCTCAGCTTCTGCATGCATTCATTCGCTACCTTCACATTTTCTTTCAATTCCTCATTCTCTAATTCAACACTTTCCAAATCTTCAGGAGCAATCTACAAGTCTTCATCTAACTGCAATTCTCTGGTCATGCACATAGGTGCTATGATTCAACCAATACAGATCTCCCTCAAGCGGTTAAGCTTCCAAGCAAGGGATTAAAGGTCCGATACCAATTATGGATTTGTTGAAGGGACCAAAATATTGAGAGGGGGGGGGGTGAATCAGTATTCTCACGTATCCTAAAATTTTCTCTAAATCTTAAACCTTTGTCGATATAACAAACTCATCAATTAAGCATATCAAACATAAGATTGTAAATACAAAATTAACACAAAACATAGCCAAAGAAAGGAACAATGGATTTTATATGTGGAAAACTAAAATGGGAAAAACCACGAAGAGTGTTAACTCTCAAGAGAATATAACTAGTTATATGGTGTTTACAACAGGGGTGGCTCACTGCCAAAATTACAAAAACGGCTCACTATCAGACTGCTCATTGCAATATTACAAAAATGGCTTATTGTGGGAATACTCACTACAATAGGTATGATTTAACTGAAGAAAGTTGCATATCCAAATGCATGAGATCAGTTCCAAGTTAAGCTTAGATCATAATTCACAAACCGTACAAAAGATCTAGTGAAAGATCTCTGCACAATTATAGTTAAGCAATTGCAACAGATCCGGTGAAGGATTACTGTAATACTGTCTGCACTCTAATTATGCACCAATTGTCTTTTTTGTTTGCAACTCGCACTTCACACTTTGTTACTCGCTCTTTGTACTTTTCTCCATACTCATCATCACCATACACTTCTATAAATATATATATTGAAAGGCTCACAGACTGGGATAATATGTCAGCCTAGCTCAACACATTATCCAATAAAGCCTTGAATATAAATATGATAATCAAGTTACAAGAGGGGTGGCTCACTACCAAAATTACAAAAATGACTCACTGCCGGACTGCTCACTGCAAGATTACAAAAACGACGTACGTCGGGAATACTCACTGCAACAGGTGTGATTTAACTGAAGAAAATTGCATATCCAAATGCATGAGATCAGTTCCAAGTTAAGATTAGATCATAATTCACAAAACCTACAAAATATCTGGTGAAAGATCTTTGTATAATTATCATTAAGCAATTGTAGCAGATCTGGTGAAAGATCTACAACAATTATCGTTAAGCAATTGCACCAGATTCGGTGACGGATTACTGCAATACTATCTGCATTCTAATTCTACACCAACTGCCTTTGTTGTTCGCAACTCACACTTCACACTTTGTTACTTACTCTTTGTACTTTTCTCCATACTCATCCTCACCATACACTTCTATATATTTTTTCAAAAGGCTCACAGACTAGGATAATATGTCGGCCTAGCTCAACACGTTATCCAATAAAGCCTTGAATATAAACATGATAATCAAGTCCACCTCAACAAGACCTCTACACATAATTTATTCACTGATGCATATACCTTAATTATTAGAATGGGACAGGGGTCATCCAAACCCATTGAAACTGACCCTTGAATGCAAAACTCCAAACATAACGACTCCAAACTCGAGGAATACAAATTCTACACACACCATAGATATTGAACTATGAGACATGGAAAGATACATCTATCATAACCGAAATAGTTGATACTGAAACACATAACTGTTACTGGGACCAATCTAGACACTGTTAGGATTAATGATAGTCCCAAAGATACTAAGAGGGGGGGTGAATCAATATCTAACCGGTTAGAAACATATTTAAACTTATTAAAAACTTTGCATTCCAAAACACTGTACCAGTAAATAAGAATTAATGCAGTAAACAGGAACAATAAAGACAACATAGAAAACACACCATAACACAAGATGTTTAATGAGGAAACTTGGTGTGGGAAAAACCTCGGTGGGATTTGTGAACCACAATATTCACTCATTGGCCAATGAATAAATATTACTTACAATGAGGGGCATGCACATGCAAGAAGGCCAACTGCCTAGAGCTCATTGCTCAATAAGAGTCACACTGACTACAAAAGTGGATTATAAAATCCAACACAATGTACTGCTTCAAATCAGTATCAACTATGCTAGGTTCAGTACCGGTTTAAGCTCATTCTATAACCAAAACCTTCACTGTCAACTATATCAAAATATCATCCATGCATACTTCCTTAATACACAACTCTACTCAACCCAAAATGATTTATAAGATCTCATACATATATATGAGTCTTTTACAATATGCCATGTTGTATTTACAAAAGATAATTACATTTAAATACAATAAACAAAAGTTTATTCTCTGTCGGCTGGGGTGTCGGTATGCATTGTTGCTGCTATCGGTGAAGCGTCTGCCGGTGTATGTAGATGTCTATGCCGGTGCCGGTGCCTGCCAGTGGCTTTACCAGATGAGTACCAGAAGGTTTCCAGATGGTTGCCATCAATGACAACACCAGATATTCTCATAAGAGTGTAGAATGCCAACAATCTCCCCCTTTAGCATTGATGGCAACACTCATGAGAAAAATCCAAAAAATTGTTTCCAAAAAGCGAAGTCCAAAAAGTTACCAAAAAGACGTGCTCCCCCTAAGCAAATGATCTCCTCTGATTAGTCATTTTTTTCTATCCACTACTCCCCCTTTGAGATCAATGACAAAGGTTGTCAAAAATTGTCAAACGAGTTCAAAATTTTCACCTCAAAGTTTGTAATCGGTTGGTTACAATCTGGAATATGTCTGCCAAAACCAAATTTAAACTCTACATGAATCTATTGCTGTCGTTTAAGGTTGCCTCAGTCTATTGGATCGTGTCGGTGAGATGATGCACGTGCTCTTCCGATGATCTTTCTCCTTGAAGTAATGCCTTAGAGATCTCATTCCTCAGAGAGATAAGGTTCTCCAACTTAAGACCGAGTTTATACTTAAGTTCTCTGGCATTAGCCTTAATCCTTGCCTTCTCTTTCTCAAATTTCTCTAGTTTCTCCTCAAAACCTGCTATTTCCTACTCAATAGGTTTAGAGGAACCAATTATGTTATCAACTATGTCATCTATCTCTTTTTGTACTCTGCTTATTTCTTTTTCTATGTCCTTTTTCAAAACATGTGGCTTGCATGTTTCTTTGTACAACTCTTTGTATGCCAAAATTGTAGTATTCAGTGCCGGTAAAAGTGCGTTTATATGTTCTATGTACTTCTTTATTCTGTCCTCAAAGAATTTATCCTTTTCCTTTTCAACTTTCTCTTTGAATGTGTCCTCATTCACCTTATCAATTGTTATTACATTGTCAGTAATGAATTTGGACAATGTGTCCAGCTTACCTAAAGAATCCTTTACATGATCTATATTACATTTCGGTGCAATCAATTTAAGAATTGGTATTGTGTCATCAATTGCTTTGTAAGACAATGCATTACAGTCAGTTATCTTCTTGATAGAGTCCAAGAGTACCTATGTCATATTAGTAGGCCTGAATTCACTTAATGAAGTACCGAATGTCTGACCAATTGCCTTGATTACCTCTGTGCTTCCAAGATTTGTAACCATTTTGCTTGTATTATCTTCCGGTGGATCAGCCTGAGTTTGCATTTCAACCAGTAAAGGTTTGGGTTTCTCAGTGATTACCGGTTTCACTACCTCAATATGTACCTGTGCCTCTCTAGATTTCTCTATGAGCTCAATTGTCGGTATCTCAATTTCAATAGGTTTCTCAGTATTAGTATCTATACCATCAGTATTCATTCCAGTATCTAATGGTTGCTCAGTTTGTAATGTTTGCTTTGTTTGCTCTATTTGGATCTCAATCTCTACAGTTTTTGTCGGTTGCTCATCAATGTTTCCACTGTCAACATTATTATCCTTAGCCTCTGTATTGTCCTTATCCACAACAATGTTCACTTCCTAAGTATCTACATTCATGGTGAATAGAATTTTAGAATCAGGATTAGTGTTATCATGTGTGATACCTTCACTTTCAGTAACCGGTGGATCATCAGTATGTACTGGTGCAGTATCCAAAGGTGGTGGTAAGTTACAAGTTATCTTGATGTTCGGTATTCCACCAACTTTACCTTTCCCTTTGTCCTTATTCTTCTGATATACGTTGAATGTTTTCTTTGGTCGGTTCAATTCCTCTTGTTTTTCTTTTTCCACAAAAATGATATCCCATTTATTAGCAGTTTCCTCTGCAATCTCATTTACTCTACCTGCCATCAAACTTACTTGCTGGTGACCACTAGCAAAAACGGATTTGTTAGCCTCACAAATTAGGTCATCAATCTCCTCTTTTGAGTTAGCCAGATGTAAAACTAGACGTTTTTAAACTTTTAGTTTCTTGTCCAATTCCATCACGACAATCCTCTTTGCATCTAATCTTCTATATAGTTCATTAGGCAAGTCATCCACAACTTCAATTAAAACTTTCTTGAATATATCCAGATGTAAGATTATACTATTTTCAATGCTTTCTTTTTCTGAATCCTTGAATGTGTTATACAATTTGCTCACATTAGCCAAATTACCATCATCAGTTATTTCATTTAGCAAATTATCTAATGAGGGTATGACTGGTTTCTGTTTCTTCTTAGGAGTTAGTTTCTTTGTCGGTTGCCTTACTGCCTGTTGTTTCTTCCTTAAGCTCCTTGTTCTTTTGGGTGGAGGAGAGGGTACCAGTGAAGGTTTTCTCTTCCTTTAAACTCTTTTGAATTCAGTTGGTATCTCACTGTCAAAGGATGTGTGAACCGGTGAAATGTGTGCCTCTAGTTGCAGTCCTTCCAGTTCACTAGCCAATATACTAGTAATGTTCATAACATTTTCTTTGATTTCCTTTACCTGCTTTGATGCATCTCTTATGTATTTTTCTCTTTTCTTCCTTTGCTTCATTGTTTTCACATTGCTTTCAATTGTTTCAGCACTACCAAAAACTTCTTATGTTGGTTCTGTAGGTGCATCTAACAAGGCTTTTGCATAAGTCTCAATTATGTTGAGATCTACCTCATAACCCATTTCTGTTACCCATACAGTCCTAGGTAGTACAACTTCCATCCATGTTTCATCCTTCTTGATTACAAAACAAATTTCTTTATTATATTTATCCACTACACTCAGTGGTAGTCTTTCTCTAGTTTTCATTTTGGCTTGAAAAGCTTTGAAATATTTAGTTATACTGTTTTCCTTAGCAGTACCCATGCCGGTGAAAGCTTCTTGTAATTGTTTTCCTATTGGTATGTCATATTCAAAGTCTTTCTGTCCTATACCAGGGATCTCCTTTGTGAAATACAACATTAAGCATACTAAGAGATTACCAAAATGAAATGTCCCTTTCTTATCACCTTTAATCTTCTTCAAATTATCTATGAGTTCATCCTTCAGTCATTCACACACATCTATTTTTGCATTGTTGTTGACCGTTTCATAAGCACTATTAATGCAAAGACTAGAAATTGAATTAAGTCTGTTTGCATGAGTAATTTTGTAACCTAAAACCATACTTATGAATCTCACATTGATGTTCTTGATGTCATTTACTCTTAGTGATCTACTATCAGATGTTGCTCCGGTTAGGGTCATGACTTTGTTGTTAGGAACCTTCTTTGTTTTGTTTGGTCTACTACCGGTTGAGGGTAAACCTGTTACTACCCTAATTGTTTGCCGAGTGAATTTGCAGATAGAATCTAACCATAGAAATTCTCCATGTGCCCTACTTAGGACAATTCTCACTACTTCTTCTGGAAATTCAGGGATGTTCAATATTTCAACCAAACCTAAAGTCTCCACAATCTTGTGCTTGGGTTTGACTGTGCCATTTTCATCACAAATTACGATTCTAAACATTTTTAACAACTCCTCAGAACCTAATTCTTCAATGTTGCAGTGAATATATATCCCAGGGTCTTCAACATAAGCTACACCTTTAGGAATCTTTGAAAATGCACCTATGGAATTATCTTGCTTAGCTACTTCAAGAATAATTTTGAACACGGGCCTAGGGTGTTTTACATTTTCCACGATAGTAGGGTTTGCAATAAATTTGGGAGCAGAAGAAGAAGCCATTTGAAAAATACCTTTAGCTGCCTGATAATGTTTGAATACTTGAAAGAAAATGCTTCACATCTTTGCTTTGAATTCCTTTGCTCAGATTTCGCACTCTGCTAATTTGAATGCTCGGTGAATCAAAAATGAGGAAAAAATGATGATTTATAATGACTTTTCCTTCAACAACCGCATTAAATGCTCGCTGGTTAAGTGAAAGCTTAACACATCTGTTGGTAAAGAAGAAATCTATCTTCTCACCATCACCCAAGGGTAATCTACATGATATTCAATTTGCTGGAATGCCCCTGTTATCACTGATTAAAATTGGGTTTTTCTTTTCCCATGATTGGCTATGGTTTTTTGAATTTTTCGAATAGGGTGTAAATCCAAGTGCTTCAGCCTTGTTCTAGACCTTAGGGGTTTAAGGGTTTTTGATTTTTAGATCCTATCTTATTTGTTTTAAACCCTCTGGTTTCTAATCTGTCGTTACTTTTTCACTTAAGTTATGGGTCGTGAGGTCGTAGGAAGTGTCCCCCCTTGTTATTTGCCTAGGCGGTTACGTTGATTATTTGAAAAAATGTATGCCTTGTATGCTTTTCTTCTAAAGTTAGCGGGCCCAGTAACTAATGCGCATCTCGCGGATGGATCTACGGCTTGCGCTATTTCGCTAGGCGAAGTTGCGCGTAGTTTATACCCCGCGAAATAGCGAAAACCACATGGCATGCCACATAGATGATCCAGCTGGTTGTTGGCAGCAAGTAAAATGGTGGCACGTGGCATAAATCACAACAGTCAGCAGATCTGGGTTGAAGGTTAAAAGGCGGGCCCCAGAGGTGAGTCAGGCCGCAGGTGGATATGACCTGGCGGGTACAGCTGTTAATAACACCTGGAGCCCCGTGGTTTCCTTCTGGCGAATGACAGAGTGACAAATCAGCTCCGCAGGTGACTGGATGCCAAGTGTTCATGACAAGTCAGCGAGCCCACCATTCCTGAGAGCCCTCTCGGAGGATTAAATGCCGATCAACTTCAGAGATGATCCAACGGCCGACGCTACTTCGCAAGGGTAAAGTTCTCACTCTTTATGCCCGCGAAATAGCGAGAATGAACGAGAACCGTCCACGTGTCATGATGATACGTGGTCAAAAGAAGAAAGTGTGGGCCCGCCAAGGTGGAAATGTTGGTATAAAAGAAAGACACGTGGCCAGTATCAAGCAGAATGTGAAGGGAATTTCAAGGCCAATGATTCGATGCCACGTGGTATTATGCAGCCAATAAAAAGCGGGACCCAGAAAAAGGTTAAAAGCCGTCAGTTAATCTAATGTTCGATCAAGTTTCTTTTGATCGAACGGTTGGCGCTATTTCGCATGGCTAAGCTGCCCGATGGTTATGCTTCGTGAAGTTGCGAAAGAGAAAAATGGAACACTTGCAGGAATGTTGTGACCCGTTGGAGCGAAAAATACGAATTCTCGTATGAATTCAATTTCGAAGGGATGACCGGAGCATGCGGAATCAATGTTACAGTTAAGGCCTGAGTACAAATATTTGATTTCCTAACTACCAAGCGAAGATATCTTTTAAAAGATTTTGCAGAAGAGCAGACGCAGAGTTATCTCCTTCATATCCAGAGCAAGACGGTTCAGTTGCATAGCAATTTCCTTCAAGCAAAAATCAGGTTCTCTTATATTTTTGTAGCAATTCTTGTGTGGTGTTCTAAGTAAGATAATTCTTCTATCGCAGGATTGTTTTAGAGTGATATTCATTTTCTTGCATCTTCAAAATGACTCCTAAAAGGGAATTTTCCGGCAAGGTTAATTATTTGGAAAGAAGTGTATGTGATGATTTTTTAGAATAGTTGACATTGTCAACCAATCAGGCATCAAAGGCCAAAGAGTTAGTGCCCAGGGCTCCCCGTCTGAAGATAGGAGAAGGATTGTATGACAAGGGTAATTGGCTGAGAGACCCACAGGTGGGATTGTCCGGGTTGGGGTTGTTTAAAGTCGGATTTGGAATGAGAAATTCTCCTGCCCCTCAAAACAGTATCTGGGAACTAGATGTTGGGAAATTGGTAGTCCTAGGGGTATTCATGGATACAGACCTGCTAACCCAAATGGCATTGAACTATGATCTAGTCACAAGATGCATCTGGGATGTAAATGGGAAAACCCTTGTGGAAATTAATGCTGAAGAATTAAGGACAACATTTGGGCTTAATGAGTTCACAAACTTCCTGGAACCCATAAATTTCACATCATTAGCCCGAGTTTACAGTGCACAGAGAAGTCATCTCAGGAATGGGCCTCTCAAGGAGCTTTTTGTGAAAATAGGAGGGTTAGCAGTTGTAGGACCCAATACACAAGAGCCCTTCTCATTGAGTATGTTTACCCTGAGGGCTAAAGGAGAAGATGTTGAAGCAAATATGCCAAATCATTACTTGCTAATGATCGCCCAGATTTTGAATCCTTCTCTTGCTATCACATTTGATTATGCCTCCTTCATCGCCGATGTTGTCCATGGAGGTTTGATAGGAATAAAGAATGGAAAGGTGGATAGACCTTTCGGATGGTATTCACTCTTAATGCACCTTTTTCTCTTCAAAGGTGGTGATTATTTTGCCAGTGGACTAGACCTGGTTAAGGAAAAGGAAGGAGAAAAAATGCCAGTACAATTATGGAGTACTGTGTTGTCATGGGACAGAGAGGATGCTAGTTTTTTGAAGTTTGACAAATATTTTGCATCCAAAATAAGAACTCTCTTATGCTCTGATAACCCAAGAGTCCCCAAGGTTCTTCTGGAATTCATAAGGCCAAAAGAATTCACAGAGAACATCAAGATTGTTCATAATTGGGGCGACATTTATTTATATCCAGTCTCCACAGTTTTTAGAGTTTTTGGTTTCAGGGGTACTCCATTTTTGTTACCTTACCAGGTCCCTCTCAAAGTGGGAATAGCGGAGATCCTTAGGCAAATTGGTGGCCTACAAGAGGCAGAGTTAACAGGCAGAGGCAAAGGGACTATTTTCCTTGCAGCTACCATAGCCCACCAATTCATAATAACAAAGGGAGGCTGGAATTGTTTTGAGGATTTCCTCAAACCTTACCATTTATCTACTGCAGTGTCCAGGTGTGCTGATCCAGAGGACTTCTTCAACGGTGTGTTTAGGAAGAAGGTAGCATGCAGAGGTAGGCCTCATCAATTCCAATTTCCTGAAGACCTCATCAGAAATGAATTTGATTTAGATGAGCAGGAATTAAGGAAAGAAAAGTGGGTGGTTTACAAGAAAACCTTGGATTTTGTGCATCAATTTGATGCTAGCTATGACCCATTGTCTAGCTTCTTCCCATTGGAAGAAAAAATAAAGTTTTTGATTGTTTGCTTTGAAGATGTAATGCAAACACTAAAGGAAAAGAGGGAAGCTGTGATTAAAAGTAACCCTGAAAAGGCCAGAGTAATCCTAAGCAGGTTAACTTCTAGCAAGGCAATTCCTCCTGGTGATTACACATTGCATAAGAAATCAGGTTACAGTGTGTTGGTGCCTACAACAGGGGAGCCCTCTACATCCAAAGGAAAGAGGAAGATACAAGATGTCATTGACATCCAAGATAGCCCAAAAAGGTAAAGGGTGGGGAAGGAAGTGCAATCAGATACACCCTTGTATTCCCCATCCCAATCCCCTATCCATATAGGAGATGAACAAGCAGCAGTTGAACACCTCTTGCAGTTGGGAAGCTTAGGGGAAATTGCATACACCTATGATGAAGTGGAGGAAGGGATGCCAGAAGAGCCCATTGATGCTGAAATGGATATTACCTCCACTGAACTCAAAGGCCAAGAGTGGGATCCAGAGATAAAAAAGGCAAGTAGTGCCTTTTTAGCTAATGACAACTTTGTCACATCGGAAGCATTTATGCAATTCATTTGGAAACATCATATAGACAGATATAATGCTAGATGTGAGACAAGAAAGGCTGAGCAGCCTAATAAGGATCCAACCTCAGTGGAGGAAGAAATAAAACAGGAGATGATGGAAGAATTTAAAACCATCACTCCTGAGCAGGGAAGAGATCTAGTAGCACAAGTTGGAGTGCTTATCTTGCCAGAGTGGGATATTGCTGATGTCTTGGTGCTGGATGCAGTAAGGAAAGAGACCAAACCCATGGAAGGGGTTACCTCCAATAAGGATAATGCTGCACTAGTCATGTGGTCTCTCAAGAGAAATGAGAGCAAGAAAGGCAAAGACACCCTAGGGTCAAGTTACCTTGGTGGAATGATGGTAAAAAGAGTGCAGAGTACAGGGGTAGTGGAGGCTGCAAGCACTGTGTTGGAAACTGCAAAATTCAGTGTTGCAGTGGCAGAGAAGGAAGCCAAAGAGAAGGAGGCCCTCCAAATTAAGTTGGAAACAGTTTTAAAGGCCTATAACAGTGCCAAGGAGGAGGTAAGAGGCAAAGATAGCATCATTGCCAAGCTGCAGAGCCAACTGATGGGACATCACCAACAAGGTGAGTCTTCAACATTGATGATTTCCTCTTCTCCTGCAAGACCTCTGCCTACTAGCCCTATTATTGAATTTCCACCATCTCCAGCACCCTCCACCTCTCAAATGATTGAGATCACACCCCAAGAACTAGAAAACCTGAAGTAGGCTCAGGCTTTATATGTAGGGAAATATGAGGAAAAGGTAAGGGCCACAATCTCCAATTTTGCAGATACGATAAATGCCTCATTGCTTTACAACAATGTGGGAAAAATTATGGAGATATGGAATGAGCTGAGAAGAGATAAAGCAATTTTGACACCCATTTTTGACAGATGGAGACCTAGGGAGCAGGATCTAGAGTTCATGTGTGTATCCTATGATGAAGCAAGAGCTAATCCCATTATCAAATCCACTTTTGATGTCGCTAAGGTCTTGATGCAATTGGCAACAAAGGTGGATAATGTGGATAGAAGGGTTAAATTGCTTAAGAAGGAATACACTGATCAAGTTTGTGAGTTGCTCCCAGGAGTTTTTGCTAATCCGGATCAGTTAAAAGACAAGCATATATGGCTTAAGGAGATAGAAGCCAAATTGTCAGCAAGAGTCAAAGGAATCATTGATCTTGATGATACTTCTTTCTTTGTCGTGACAATACAAGAGATAGAAAAAATTAAGTCACATTATGGTTTTCTTAATTTAGAAGTCAACAAACTGAGGAATTCTTGGAAAAGGTTGACTAAAAATAAAGATGATGTGATTAATTTTTCATGGCCGACAGAAGAGATATATGGTGAGTGGGAAATTAAGTATGCCACCCATGATCCGGAACAGTTGGAGAGCGCCCCTGAAAAGACAGAAGAGGTTGCAACCGAACAGCCTATTGAACAAACTGCAGAGGCTGAAAAGAGCTTGTAACTGTTTTTTGCGGAAAACTTGTAATCTCTTAATTTTTGAAAAGAAATGATGGTAACAAACTCTCCTTGAAAGGTCCGAAGCTTTGTGCATCCATGTTGTTATAAATGGATACCAGGACTAGAGGAAAGGGGATCACAAAATTTTGTAAGAAAACACTACAGAAATTTACCTGAGCTTTTCTAAGTCTAATGGAGAAATCAGAATTTATTGTAATACTCTTTGAACTGAATATCGATATACAAGCCATCGGTTTTGAGTAAAGCTTTGTGTTGTCTTCAAGTTTGTTCACAAATTTATTTACTGTTTTCATTCTGAATAATCCAGGGTTATTCTGTTTGAATGGAATTGCAAAGCAATTTTAGTATAAGTGTTTATTACCTTTTCTCTTTAGGAGGGAAATTAAATATGCGGGATCACTTATACCAGTAAATTCTTTGGGAGGAACTTAGAATTTTGAGGACCATAGCTTAGTTTGGAATGATTGGATTCTTGTATGTGTCAGGCATATATAAGGATTAATAAAAAACCAAGCTGACGGGAAGTATAAAGACGTATTATTTAAGGGGTTTATTTGAAGTTTAGATGACTCTGTGACCTTGGATAAGGCACTGGTATTAATTGAAGTTGTTTATTGCATGCTTTGTTGATCGAAATGCTGAATTTAAATACAATTTCCATCCTTTGTTTTCAGTTAATTTCAGGGTGAATAAATCCACTGGTTTTCTGGACTGGTTTGCTGTGGGTTTATGTTCGAAAGTGTGAATTTAATTCACAAAGGTATACCCACCTGGGCTCCAAGGAAGCCCGAAGTGTAGAAGGTCTATCCAAACCTTGTCATATGTTGCCTTGAAAATTTCCTTATCTTTGATATCTCTCCTGTACCAAGTTTTAAACCATATTAATTTGAGGATGTTAAAGGGAATCAAATTTTGAAGACAACAACCCCCAAAGGGTTACTTCTCAGTTGGATGAAGAATCTCCTGCCGATGGAGTAATACTCTGTTCTACCAGTGAAGAAATAGTCTCATCAACATTCTGATCTGTCTTCCTTATCCATTGTTTTAAAAATTCTTGTTTTACCTCATCTACCTTTTCTTTGCCTTTCAAACTAGGTCCTTTATTATTCGCCAGTGAAGTCTTGCTTCTACAAAATTTTGCAATATGTCCAATTTTGTTACAAGCATAACAAGTCACATTATTCTTCTAAATAGCCTTTTCATATCCTATGTCAGTTTGTGTTCTGCATTGATTAGATAAGTGCCCAAATCTTCCACAAACATAACATTTCACATTCATTCTGAAGTTTTTTGAATTATGACCAACTTTGTTGCATTTGGAACATTAACCGGTGGGTGCATTGATGTTCTGATTGTTTCTAAATCTACACTGATTTTCTCTATGACCATACTTGTTACAGTTAAAGCATTTGCCATTAAATTTGTAAGCATTAGGTTGTCTTACCGGTTTACTGTGATCATGATTGTTTGCAGTACCAGAACTTTCTCCAACTTCAAATCCAAGTCCATTTGTATCTCCATTAGGCTTCTGACTTTTCAGCATGTTATCAAATTCTTCTGATCTTTTCTTGAATTTCTCTTTGTGTTGATTTGCAGTAGCCAACTCATTTTTCAGAATTCCCTTTTGTCTCATGAGTTCAGTTTTATCATGTTGTATGTGAATCAGATCTGTCTTCAACATATCATTTTCATGACTAAGTCTTAGATTTTCATTTCCAGCATCATTGAGTCTCCTAGTCAAGTCATCTTCATTCTTCTTTCTATCTTCAATGTCTTTACAATACCTCATAGTCATATCTTGCATTTCATTTTTCATATTACTGTTTTCTTGTCTTAACTTGTTCACAAGTTCATTAACAATTTCCTTTTCATAGTTATCATTCTGCATCTTCTCATGAAGTTCTTTTCTTTTATTTCGAGCTATAGTAAGATTCTCCTGAAGTCCTTGAATGAATTCCTGTGCAATCCTTAGATCATCTTCAAGTTTTATATTCTTCAACTTTTTGCATCATAGTCTACAAGAGCTCCTTCCAATTGCTTTCTTAAGTTCTCCATGTGTATCGGTGTCAGAATCTTCCTCAAGTTGTTAGGCTTTTGAAAATAGAGGAATAGGCTCTAATACCAATTATTAGGATTAATGATAGTCCCAAAGATATTGAGAGAGGGGGGGGGGGGTTGAATCAGTATATAACCGATTAGCAGAATATTTAAACTTATTAAGAACTTTGCATTCCAAAACAGTGTATTGGTAAATAAGAATTAATGCAGTAAACAGGAACAATAAAGACAACATAGAAAACACACCATAACATAAGATGTTTAAAGAGGAAACCCAGTGTGGGAAAAACCTTGGTGGGATTTGTGACCCATAATATTCACTCACTAGCCAAAGAATAAATATTACTTACAATGAGGGGCCTGCACATGCAGGAAGGCCAACTGCCTAGAGTTCGTTGCTCAATAAGAGTCACACTGACTACAAAAGTGGATTATAAAATCTAATACAATGTACTGCTTCAAATCAACATCAACTGTGCCAGGTTCAGTACCGGTTTAAGCTCATTCTATAACCAAAACCTTCACTATCAACTATATCAAAATATCATCCATGCATACTTCCTTAATACACAACTCTACTCAACTCAAAATGATCTATAATATCTCATACATATATATGAGTCTTTTACAATATGCCATGTCGGATTTACAAAAGATAATTACATTTAAATACAATAAACAAAAGTTTATTCTCTGTCGACTGGGGTGCCGGTATGCATTGTTGTCGCTATCGATGAAGTGTCTGCCGATGTATGTAGATGTCTATGCCAGTGCTAGTGCCTGCTGGTGGCTTTACCAGATGAGTGCCAGAAGGTTGCCAGATGGTTGCCATCAATGACAACACCAGCTATTCTCATAAGAGTGTAGAATGCCAACAGACACAACTCAAAATTATCGGTACAAGGATTTTCCAGAAATAACTCAAATGGATCAACTACATCTTACTGCAACATATCAGAATTTGCATCACCTGCCCATAATTGCCCAATTGCACGCAACATCCAGAATAAACTAGATAACTGACTTGACATCAATATACTGCATATACCATTTGGACCAAACTGGATTTACTGGTTTGACATCAATGACAACAATATTCACATGTCTAACAAAGTAGACGAAAGAGAGATGAAGAAGAGGAGGAATGAGGAGCAAAATCACAAGGAGTATAAGATATAACTAATTTCGAGGAACTAAGCCCACACATGAAAAAACAAGACAAAATACAAAAAACCAAATAAAGACAAAAAGGCAAACAAAGGCAAAAGACACACAACAAAATCTAAAGACCAAAAAAAAAACCTCAAGTCAACTAGCCGAAGAGACATCGATATCAAAATGTCTCAACCACTAATATTATTCTTGAAAAATGTCATCTCACGAACACAAGCGATCACATAAAAGAGAAAAGCAAGGATCATCCATGAACTATAAATAGCAAAACTACAAGTTCATGAGAAGAAGAAGAAGAGAGAGTATGAATACACACTAGATGTGTTCCATGTGATCCATGAGAAGAATGATGAGAAAGGACATAGATACCTCACCCCTATATGTTTTTATCTAGGTAATCCATGTTGGGGAGGAGAGTAGGAATAGTCTAGCCCCATTCCACTAGTTTCACTCATCCTCATGCATGTGTGCAAGTGATGTCTGGTTTCAAGTATATGGAACCCTATTTAAGAGTTTGTTTCCTCTGGTTTCGAGTGTGAATCAACCTATTTAAGACATGTAATCTAAATGCAAATGCCAAGAGGCGACTGTGTGAATGCCAAGAAGTGAATGTGTAAATGCCAAGAGGCTAATGACAAATACATGCCTGGTTTTGAGGACATCCCATGTAAGAGTTTGTTTCCTTGGGTTTTGGCGATGTGTAACCTTGTCTAAGACATATTTCAAATGTTGCATCTAGTTTTGGGTGTGAGGAATCTTGTGTGAGAGTTTGTTTTCTTTGGTCTTGAGAATGACCACCCCGTTTAAGACATGCAAAAATATAGTACAATATGGTACAAAGGGAGTGATGTGGGTGCCCCCCTTAAAGATGTCAACATAGCTTTATGTTGATGTCTTAAGGAAGCTAGAAACAAGTATACAAACCTTCAACACCAAGGAGATATACTTTAGGCAACAATGTCATAGATCCAAGCTAAAGAGGGAATACTCTTCAAGCAAGGCTAAGATAATTGAAAAAGAGATATCTTCCAACAAGTGTAAAGGAGATCCTTGGAGGACAATAGATATTTTCTCAAAAGACATCTAGCTCCAAGAGGAGTTTCTTGAAAAAATATAGCATCTTCAACCAAAAGAAAGGAAAGAGAACAAGAATTCATACCTTCCTCCTATTGTTAGGTAAAAGAGATTCTTGATGAAGGATGACACACTTTTAACCCAATTAGAGGGAGAAAGTTTATAATAGATATGCATTGCCAAGTGAAGAAGAGGTTGTAGCCAAGGACTTACACCTCTTGTATAAGAGATAATACTTGAGAAAACAACAAATTCACACAAGGAATGACATCAAATTATGAACAAACACCACTCAACAAGGCAAAAGTAGATCCTTATAAAGGAGAGAGAGAAAGAAATCATTTCCCCCCAAGTGTAAGGACAATGAGAAGAATTACACAACCTCTAAGGAGAGATAAAACATAAGCAAATGCACAATATACTCACATGAATAAAAAATTTGATGTAAGAAAAGACATTGGTATATGTAAAATGCAACTCTAAAGAAGTGGTAATCTTCAAACAGAAAGAGAGAGAATGAAAGATTATAAATTCCTCTAAGGATGGATTAGTCATAAGAGACATACCATTTCATGCAAGAAAGGATATCAACACATGGAAAATGCAACCCCTAAAGGGAATAATAATTCTTTAGAGAGAGAGAGAGAGAGAGAGGGGGGGGGGGGATGCCATCCTTGCCCCCCAAGTAAGAAGGAAAGGAGAAGAATCACAAATTTCCTAAAGAGAGACTATTCATAAAAGACATAGCATTTTAAGAATGAAGGATAATTGTATACAAGAAAGGACATCAACTTATGAAGGATGCAATCCATAAAGGAAATGGTGAAAATTTAAAGATGAGAGAGAGAAGAGAGGAGAATCATGCTGCTACCCCAAGATATTTGAAATTGAAAAAGAATGACCTCTAATGACAAAGAGCCCCCAATTAAGTTAACTACTTGTCTTATCGGGTGAGGAGCAACATGAGCATGAAAGGAGTTCTAAGGCACTACCTTTTCAAAGACATATACGAGCACGATCACATTATTCTTGAATAAATTCCTTAAATGCTTTACACTTTCCAAGAGAATGAAAACCACCATGATGGAAAAGGCAATTTCCACTACCTTCTTTATGCTTAATGCTAAACTTCAACAAAGGAAAAACAATATTCTTGTCATACTTCAATTTCCAAAAGATTCTAGTAGCCAATTTTTCTCGATCACCATTAGGTTTATGCTTATTCTTTTGAGGTTGAGGACAAGGGTTATTATTAGAAGAAGAAGGATTGCCATCTATGATTTTAACTTTGCCAGTATCAATAAGTTCTTTCATTGCATTTTGAAAATCAAGACACAGTTTGATGAAATGAACAAAAAGGAGTTTTTGAAGAAGAACTTTTATGGGAACAAATGGTTTGTTGTCTTGCGAGATGGTCTTTGAAATCTTGAATCCTAAGGAGGTAATACATATGATATTTATTATCATTTCCTAGGCCTTCTGTGGTGATTTGTATAGGAGTATTTATAGGGACTCAAATTCCTTGTTCAATTTTTCTAAGTCATCATCCTCTAAAACCTTGTTTTTATATTATGTTAAATCCACTCCTATAGGAATCCTTTAATTGATAAGGTAGAGGAACATTGCAATAAATTTATTTGAAGTTTGTAGTGTAAGAATGTTTAGAAGGAATGAAAGGATTAGCAGATGAAGAAGGAATATCTTGTGGAGGAGGATTTTCCTTTCTTTCATCATGCATATCATCTTTGGTAGAATTTGAAGGAAGATTCTTATCATCTAAGGCCTCATCTTTACTTAATGTTATGTGGGGAGATATATCATGAATGAAATGCATAACATCATCTTCTCTACAAATGTTTTGATGTTGAAGATAGGCTTTAGGAGAATAAGGAGGATCTAGAGAGATGGAAACCCCATTATTTTGATTTTTCCCCCACGTGTGCTAAGGTATGTGTATGAGAAGAAGATGGGGCCATGTTAGTTTTAAATGCTTGCTCTCCATTAGAATGATCATTGTTAGGAGTATTAGCTCTTTCTTCATTCATACTAGATGCACTAGGAGAGGTACAAGTGTTATGTTTTCCATTAGCATCTCTAGAACTGGGATCTATAAAAGCTTTGAGGTGATCTATATATGAAATGCACTTTCCTAAAAAACATCACCATAAAACAATATGTACTATAAATAAAAGCTTTGAGATCAAATTGATTGAAAGGAAGGAATTTTGAAAGTCTGAAAACACAATATGCCAAAGTATTATGAATGAAAAGAAGCATTGTGAAATGGAAGAAGCCATTATCGAACACATGATTTTGGTAAATATAAGTGAAAAGCAAGGTAATCATATGTGAAATAGCAAATAAAATTAGATGTATTAAGTGCCATAATGAATGTTGAAGAGTGAACTAATCCACAAATCAATTTAACCAAAATAAATTAGGGTTTTTATAATTTAAACCTTTAAATTTATATAATTTGATTAAAATGAAATTTGAATTTTAAAATTAAACAATGCAATTTTTTTGAAAAAATAAATGTTTAATTAATAGAGATAAATGCAATCCACTAATGAATTTAAATTAAAAAATTAGGGTTTTGTGAAAATAACCTCTTAATTTTTTTAAATTTAAATCTAAAATTGGATCTAAGATTGCAATTTTGAATTTGGATTAGTTTTTAAATAATTAATTAAAAAATTAGACAACCTCAAGCTCAATTTGAAATTTAAAAATAAGGGTTTTTGAAATTAACCTCTTAATTTTTTTAAATTTGTTTGGAAATTAGACTTGCAACTGAAAATTTGAATTGTGAAAATAAAATATTCAGATATGAAATAAATAATCCAAATGAAGCAATTGACAAGCTCAATTTTAAATTTAAAAATGAGGGTTTTGTTGAATTTAACCTCTAAAAATTTTAAAATTCACTTGGCAATCAAACTTGTGAAGAAAATTTGAATTTTAAATCAGATACACACTCAGATCTGAGAACATAAATCAGAATTAAAGGTGTAAGGAGTCGAGTTCACCAAAATGTAAAGGGTGGAAAATTAGGATTTCCACCACGAGAGGGATGGAAATTGATAATTTGCCATTACATTCAAAAGAGGGGTGAATCCAATAGATTCAATCACAAACCAATAATGATAAGGATTGAATACTAATTGGATTCAAGGGGTTGTGAATTGGTTTGCCCTCTTTTGTGAGTTGAATTGCTGAAATTAGGTTAAAGTGTTGAAAATGAAGGTAAAAATATGGAAACAGTGAGCTATAGTCATCAAATTGAGGCACACACTTGGATCTGAGCAGTATATGTAGATTTAGACTTGATCACATAAAAGCTCCAAAAATGTTAGGATCGAAGCGCTTGTCGCTCTGGCCCTCCTAACTTTTTGCACACCAAAAAGGGTTGATTTGTCTCTACAAATAATGCCTATTATGAAGATCGCAGCTTCGCACTTGTTTCCTGCACATAGAAAGAAAGGGAAATAGGTTGGGAATAGGGGCTTGCCTAAGTCAAACCCCAATGGAATCAACCTTGATTAAAAATATTGCATATATTAAAATAAATAATGGAAGGATATACCTCAGATTTGTAATGATTGATAATGATGCTTTGCTTCTTGAATGTAGTCACATATGTTGTATGAAATGGCATGAACATGACAAAACCCTAATCACACACACATGCCTACAAATGAAAGATGTAATGTTGCTCCACAATTGATGAATGCAAAATGTAGCCTTGAAGACCTCTACGAATGTTTGATGATGAATGCTTGAATGCTCGATGATTATAATTTTTCCCTTGTATCATGATCTCATGTATCTTGATATTCTCTATATCTCCAAATGAGAGGGGAAAGTCTCCTTATATACTTGCACATCAAAAATCATGCTAGTTTCCTGACATAGGCTGACACAGAGAGAGATTTCCCGCTCAAATTTGAGAATGTAAGAGGGGGCCAATTAAGGAGGACCAAGGAGTGGTGCCTTGGTCCCAATGAGGACTAGAGCACCACACCTTGGTCCTACCCTATTTTGGGGCTAGAGTAAGGGGCCATGTGATGCATGAAATGAAAATGAAGCCATATTTGCATGATGAAGGCATAATCAAGCCTTAGTTAGGCATTGGGGGATGCACACTAAGGTGAGGGCCCAAAATATGGACTAAATTATAAGGGAGTACAATTTAGGACGCTACAATAGGAAGAAATAGTGTGAAAAATGGTCCCAAGGGGATTGGGACTATGAAAATTAGAGCTCTAGAAAGCTCTATATTAGAAAATTTGAAAATTTACTATTCAGTTTTACCACACATGAGAGAGAAATGGAGAGATCTTGGAGAGTATTTGCACATCTAGAGCTTTGAGGTATGTGGACGAGATGACAGTTGGGCAGGCATCGAGGCATCGCTTGACGTCATGACAAGCGTCAAACGACACCGACGACCAAACCTCCAGGTGAGTCCGAGAACTTGGATCTCACTTTGTCATTTTTGTGCATTTATTAGCCTTAGAGGGGGGGAAATAGCATTTCCATGGGTTCGTATCCCATGGGAATGCACGTTGAAGCAACGTGAATGCTTTTTTGCCACTCGCGCATGGGACATGAGAACGGGTAGGTTTAGACTAGGATTAGGAAGGGGTCAATAAAGTGGTCTTGCGAATGCGGGAGTGCACACATGGATGGTAGGAATGCAGTACCACGGGTTAAGAATCGACGAGATCATGTTCCCACGAACCATGGAGGGCTAGAAAGAGGTATTCAATGAGAATGCAATCTTACTGAAAAGGGAAGGGATGAGAAGAAAAATATTGGGAACATCGTGACAAGTGGTGGGAATGACTGCTTTGGAAGAAAAAGGGGTTAGAAGACAAGGGAAACATAGGCAAGAAGGGTTGACATGTTGGTTTTCTTGGATGCAGTTAAGCATAAATATCCTGGTGAGCCAGGAGAGGTGGTCTCCGGTGCTACAAGTTGTGGAGCGGTTTGAGGCTGTGGAGTGGGATAAGATTGATGCTAGTAGATTGGGATACTTGGTGCAAATACCCCATATCAGGGCTCATATGGCTATGATGACAACACTAGTGGAGCGATGGAGGAGTGACACTGCCACTTTCCACCTATTGAAAGGGGAGATCACTGTCATGGGCGAGGAGGTATACCACATTTTGAGGTTGCTTATACGCAGCGTGCGGGTCATTGCAAAGAGGGCACCTCTAGAGGATGTTATACAAAGGTTGGTGGGAGCTCGTGTGGAGCTTTGCCACAGAGAGAGATCTTTGGATCAGGCATTAGCACAGGCACCAAAAGACAAGCATATTTATTTTTATGTATGTGCATTGGTTAGTGAATTCATTTTGCTATATGGAGGTGAGCGATTAGTAGTTTTGGGTATGATCCAAGTGGTTATTGATGTAGGGCGGCCGATGGCCTAGGGGACTATAGTTTTGGCTGAGTTAAACAAAGAGCTAAATGACATATGCTATCATCGAGGGCACAATTTTGGATATGCCACACTGCTATAGGTTTGGGCCTGGGAGCATATCTTAGTTACTCAACCAACAGGGAGGTCAAAGAAGAGGGTTGAGAAGCCTGTTGTATATAACTATCATGATGGAATGCATTATGAGGGGACAAATGACGTAGAGCACTGGAAGGTCACTTTTGATAGGATAGACACAGGCAGGGTCACATGGAGGCCCTACATGGGTATGGTAAGTTGGGTTGAGGATTTGCATCATATTATATATGTTATTACCCCTATGTACATTATCAACAGGTGGGAGTATGTGATAGAGCAGTATAGGCCAGATAGAGTCCACTACCAATTTGGTCTTGTATAGGATGTCCCCAAGTCGGAGCATAGGTTCTAGCAATTTATTAGGGAGAGGGCTGCAAAGTTTGGGCCCTCATTGGACAGGATAGGTTTGATAGCCAAGTGGACACGACTTGCACCCACTACATGGGATCTTAGGGTAGGATTGACAAATCCATGGATTATAGATGCTTACACAATATGGTGGCCCACGAGAAGGCTATGACTGATAGGTAGGGCAATGTTGGCACCACTAGGGGAGTGATAAAGTGAGGCACGAGTGAGAGGCGTCAGGGTAGACACATGTTAGCCAAATCAGGGGAGTGCAACAACACTAGAAACAACCATAGTGATGAGGAGGGTGAGCGGAGTGCCAGTGGAACCAATAACATGAGTCAGGAGAGGGAAGAGGAGAGATAGGGAGACTGAGATAAGGACATGGACTATATGAAAGGGAGAAGGAGGAAGGGATGGGACAGAGGCACAAGCCATGGATATTGATGAGGGTGCACAGTCACCAACACAAGGTACATGTTCATAGGGGGTTAAGACAAAGGAGTGGACCAAGAGATAGAGGAGGGAGGAGAGGGGGGAGGGGTGATCGACATCTTTGAATTCAACAACACTGATCTAGTCTCTCTAGGATGACTTGGCTAGAGAAAAGCAACAAGTACAAGATGCCACCACCCAAATAGTGCATATCACACGGGAGTGAGATTAGCTTGCATAGGACAAAGGACAATTGCAAGCAAAGAGGGATACTCTCTGTCAGGAGAGGGATGTTGCACTGAGTGTCAAGGAAGTCATTGAGCATGCATGACAAATGACAGAGGAGACAACCTCTTTCTATCAACCAGAGAGGGATGAGGCGAGGAGAGTAGGAGGAGGTCTACCCATCGCTATGATTGAGAGACAACTTGAGGAGATCCATGAGTTGTCACATGTGGCTGGTTGGTATCGAGTTTGGTATGAAGCAATAGTCCCTCCTATTGGCAATTGACACTCATCTAGGTTCTAGGTGTTGTCATTGTTGGCAACACACTTCATGGAAGATTTGGTAATCATGGTAACCGATATTTACATCACCGGCATTCAGGGAACCAATAGGCATGTAACTAGAAAACTTGGAACCAGTATTCTAAGGCCAACATAGGAGATTGATCCGGCAAATGTGGAAGCGGCAATGGTCATATAGTTTTATGTTTATATTTTGTTTGGGTTGACATATCTCTTATCTTTTGAAATATGATTGTAAGTTGACATAAGGCATTTATGTTTATACATGTAAATAGGTATAAAAGTCAGTCCGGTTAGGTTATTTTGGATATAGAGATGCGATAGGTTATGTGATGTTATGTGAGTGAGATCTTGATCGACAAAATGCGAATGTAAATATCTGTAGTCAATCTTGGTTATTTGTCTAGAGGATCAGAGATCAATTTAAGTTACTGATAAGGAAGGTTATAATATAAATCAATACAAACAATGCATAAACCAGAACTCATCTAGCATGCTAGATGCACATTCAGAGTTCAGATTTTGTTTGTAATTCAGTATTTCATATTTGTAGTTAGTGAGGCTCCTTTCTACTGAGCAGTGTTCTCTAGGCAGTGTCCCTTCCTGCATGTGCATGCCCCTCTTGTAATATTTATTCATTTGGCCAATGAATAGATATTGTGGGTCACCAATCCCACCATGGTTTTTCCTCTTTGAGGTTTTCCACGTATAAATCTTTGTGTTATGGTGTTAATTTTTATGGTTGCATTGCTATTATTTTTTGTTAATTTCTTTTATGCATACCGGTTAATAAGTGGATTTTATAATAAGGCTAAAAATATTATAACCTACAGAACACTGATTTACCCCCCCTCTCAATGTTCTTGGATCCCAACAATTGGTATCAGAGCTTGGTTCCTTGGAATAAGTCTAATAGCTTGAGGAAGATCCTGAATCCAAAATCCATGGAGATGAGTATAGAGAAAGAACTTGAAGTAGCACTTGAAGACTATGATTATAAAAGGTTGAAGAACTTGAAGCTGCAATATGAGTTGAATTCTATAAAGGAATTCATCCTTACCCTACATGAGAGGTTATCATCTGCTCAAGATAAAAGGAAGGAACTCTTACAAAGTTCAGATGATGAAGAGAAGAATGCCCTTAAGGAATTATGTCAGAAGTTGAGTCAGAAGAATGGTGTCATGAAGAATGAAATGCAAGACCTAACCATGAGGATGTCCAAGGAGATTGAAGACCGAAAGAAGAATGAAGAAAATCTTGCTATATCTCTGAAAGACATATATGAGGAATTCATTAGGTTGGCACATGAGAATGATGTGTTGAGAACTGAATTGGTGCAATCACAGAACAATGAGCAAGAATTGGAAAGAATGATAACAATCCTAAGAGGAGATATGAATGCTACAAATGAATACAAAGACAAGTTTAGGGCTAGTTATGCAAAGCTTGATGAATTATTTAAGGATCAAAGAGACACTGGAGACACTAGAGGTCTTGGATTCGAGCATGGAGAAAGCTCCGGTACTGCAAATCAGGATGACACATCCGGTCATAAGGTCAACCGGAATAAAAAAATCACTGGTAAGACAACCCAATGCACATAAATTTAATGGTAGATTCTTTGTTTGCAATAACTTTGGTCATAGAGAAAGTCAATGCAAAAATAGAGGAAATCAAAATAATAATTTAGTTCCCGATTAGTGTTCAAATTGTAAAAGGTATGGTCATAGGACAACATATTATAGAATGAATGTGATATGTCATGCATGTGGAAAGTTTGGATATCGATAATCAATGTAGGTGAAGGAATGGTCAAGGATACAACAAGGCAATTCAAAAGAACAATGTTACTTGCTATGCATGCAACAAAATTTGACACATTGCCAAATATTGCAGAAGCAAGAATACACCAAAAAGGAATGACACATCCAATGAGAAGGGAAAGCAAAAGGTTGATGAAATCCGGCAAGCTCATGCTAAACAATGGGTCAGGAAGTTTGAAGATCAATCGGTAGAGGCGAATTCCCCGGTTACTCAACCAGTAGAGCAGAATGTTCCTGCATGGGCAGGAAACTCATATGGTAACTAAGGCATTAGCCTTAGGGGGAGGCAAACTAATGACATATCCTGCATTATCCCCGATAGTAATCTAAAAGCTTGTTTCAGATCTTGAAGAAGTCAATCTGAAGGATAACCGACACTTAGATAATAGATTTTGAATCCGGTATGATATGTCGGCATGCATTTATGTCAATAAGAAATTGGGGTTTCAACAAGAAGAAAAGGAAAGGAAAGGAAAAATAAAGAAGGTTGGACATGCTATCTAGAAGATGTCCTCTGAGATTAAACAAATCATTGGTTTAGCAGAGACATCTCCTCCAACAGTAGTACAGGCTTCTCTGGCAGTAGGAACTGACAAGGGTATAATGAAGAGGAAGAAACCTGAGACCTTCACTGCCCCTATTGCATCTGATTCTAAGACCGAGGAGGAACCCCCGAAGATTCCTAATATCTATATGAGAATTCAGAGGAAGAAGCCCAAGGAAGGGAAGCTGCAGAAAACCAAAGTCACTCCTCCGACAGCTTAGAAGAAAATTTTGAAGGAGAGGAAGTCTAATGAGAAAAGGAAACCGGTCAAGGAGTCTGCTCCCACTCCCGATAAGAAGAAGAAATCAGATCTAGATATAGCTCTTGAATCTGACAAAAGTATTAAGGTTATTCCTCCTCTTTCTGTTGCTAAATTAATTGATCAAATTACAAAGGATGGTATTTTGAGTAATATACAACATTATTATGTCAATATGGATGATAAAGAACAAAAGGAGATAGAAGAAGCAATTTTTTTATACTTAGATATATATAAGAAAACTTTAATTGAGATTGAGAAGCAAATACCGACAGATCTATATAATAAGTTAGATGCCCGGAGATTATCTGCTATTGAGGAAGATAAACATATAAAGGTTAAAGAATTGTTGACTGTTTGTGGTGCTATTACTAGAGATGAGATACAACAGTGTCTAGATTTTGCTAATAAAACAATTTTCCAGAGTAGACACCGACATGTAAGTCTTATGGTGGGCAGAGTGAATGAAATAGTCAAGGAAACCCACGATGCATGGGTTAAATTCTTTGTTGATAAACCATGTTTCTTTACATCACCAAATATACCTCCTAAGTCTGACATTCCAGACATCCAGGTTGATGCTAAGGGCAAAGGTATACTAGGTGAAGATCCACATGTTTTGGAACAGGGAATAACTGAAAACATTCCTCTGACAGTAACACCTGTACAGGATGTAGAGATCAATAAACTAGTAGGTAATATTGAGGACAATCTTCCTCCGGTAATTGATGTTGATAAAATTGAAATTCATGAGGTAGAGGCAACAAAAATAACTACACCAAGTGGCGAAGCCATTGACACTAAGGAGAAGGAATAGGAAAAGGAAGTAGAATAGAAGGAAGAGGAGAAAGGACATGTTAAACAGACTGAAGTCAGGGTACCGACACCTTCACTGGTTGTTGATCCCTCATTGTTGGCACTTGACTCATCCGGTCAAGAAGATATTGGTCATTTTGAGAAAAAGAATATTGAGTAGCTGAGTAGTTTTGAATTAATATTTGTTGCAACTCAAAAATTGAAGAAAGAAGGATCGGAGGATAAATAGGTTATTGAGCAGGCAATTCCAATTTTGTAGCAGCTTGCACCAGAATGCAAGATAGATCAGGTTACTAGTCCCTCTGGTAAGTTGAAAGGTTTGACTGAGCACATTGCAAAAGAGTACAAAACTCTTTAACAAGTGTCAAACCGGTAGTTGGTGGAAAGATATAATGCAACTAGGAAGGTCACCTATGATAATATGATCACATCAGACAAAGCTAAGCTGGCAGAAGAAATAACAAGGATTGACGAAGCACTTCACCAATGTAGTCGTATATACCGTTCTTGCACTAACACAACCAAACTAACAACAGACCTGGACAATAAAATTAAGGCGGATAAGGACAAGTTGGAACAACTTGTATTTAGTTTTGATCGTACTAAGTCATTAACCAGCTCTGTTGATGGTCAAATTTTGCTTTTAGAGAGAAATTTTAGCCTTGGGGAAGGAAAAGGACAAGTTAATTCGGCGGGCCAAAGAATTAAGAGTTTTGGTCAGTCCCCGACTTAATACTTTGTTACTTCATAAGCGGGAATGTATGGAATAAATGAATATGCCCACACTAGCAACCCTAATAGAAGAAGGATTGCACGCTTACATTCTGAATGGGTTTGTATCAATTTTGGGAACTTTGTATCCGGTAATCACAATTTTGATTTGTACAAAATTTCATCCATTTCTTATTATTTGCCCCAACCTTCATTGATGTCAAAGGGGGAGAGGTTGGATGCAAAAAATGTCAAGGGACATAAGAAGTAATGTATAGCTCAATGGAAGCAACCTTCTAAGACCAACTTTGGGAGATCAGATTTTGGACAGGATCCAGTACGACACTTCAATGATCCATTTTTCACATGAGTGTTGCCATCAATGCCAAAGGGGGAGATTGTTGGCAATTGACACTCATCCAGGTTCTAGGTGTTGTCATTGTTGGTAACACACTTCATGTTAGATCCGATAATCATGGTAACCGACATTCACATCACCGACATTCAGGGAATCGAAAGGTATGTGATCGACAAACTTGGAACTGGTATTCTAAGGCCGACATAGGAGATTGATCTGGCAAACATGGAAGCGGCAACAATCATATAGTTTTATGTTTATATTTTGTCTGGGCCGACATGTCTCTTATATTTTGAAATATGATTGTAAGCCAACATAAGGCATTTGTGTTTATACATGTAAATAGGTATAAAAGTTAGATCGGTTAGGTCATTTTGGATATAGAGATGCGATAGGTTATGTGATGTTATGCGAGAGATCTTGATCGACAGAATGTGAATGTAAATATCTGTAGTCGGTCTTGGTTATTTGTCTAGAGGATCAGAGCGATCTAAGTTACCGGTAAGGGAGGTTACAATATAAACTGGTACATACAATGCATAAACCGGAACTCATCCAGCATGTCAGATGCACATTCAGAGTTCAGATTTTGTTTGTAATTCATTATTTCATATTTGTAGTTAGTGAGGCTCCTTTGTACTAAGCAGTGTGCCTTCCTTCATGTGCAGGCCACTCTTGTAATATTTATTCATTTGGCTAGTGGATAGATATTGTGGGTCACTAATCCCACTATGGTTTTTCCTCTTTGAGGGTTTCCACGTATAAATCTTTGTGTTATGGTGTTGATTTGCATGGTTGCATTGCTATTACTTGTTGTTACTTTCTTTTATGCATACCGATTAATAAGTGGATTTGATAATAAGGCTAAAAATATTCTAACCTGCAGAACGTTGATTCACCCTCGCTCTTAGTGTTCTTGGATCCCAACACCTCCATCACAGAGAGATACATACATAGTCACTCCCAGGGCCAGGTGGACTAGCACCTCTCACAACGGGTGCTCAAATTGGGAGATAGGGGGATCCCACTAGAGTACATGGGGATTGAGTAGGTGGACGTACTCACAACAGAGTGGTCAGTTTATAGTGTCGGTGATGGGACCCTCATAGGGGTCATAGGGAAAGGGGCAAGGACAAGATCCAACAAAGCCACCCTAGAGCAGTATATAAAAACACAAAACCGTGTCACGTTTCAGGCCACCTTATCAGCACAAGTGAATTTAAGTAATTCTAAATAAAAATTAATTTTAATCAAACATATGGTCTATATAGATTCATTATAACTGAGTTATATATGGGCCACAACTTTTCCAATTGGAAGTGTCTACTAAATACATATTTTATACCACTTTGAGTCTAATTACCCCAAAAAATTAAAAATTAAAAGAACTCAGTGTTTCAACAACTCCTACTCTTATAAATAATATTTTTTTTGAAATGTAAAAATACCCTTTTATAGATCTATAAGTTTATTTTCTAAAATATATATCTTTTAATATTTTACTTAATTTTTATATTTTATTGAAAGTAGGTCATTAGCACTAAAATATAAGGTTGATTATCATGTTGAGAAGAAATAGTAAACTTTATTTTAAAATGTTGAAAAATATATGATGCAATAGAGAAAAGAATATATGTCAAAATGATATAATTCTTTTCTAATTTGGATAAATAATTAAGAAAAAAGGTGATCGGAATTGGAAAGAGTTATATTTCAGCACACAACTTTTCAAATTTATTGAAAAATATATGTTTATTAAAAATAGTAAAAGATATATCCATGCACTAAAGTTTCAAGTTATCAATATACACAAAAAAATTGAAGAAAAAAGGTAAAATTTACTAAATAAAGTGTGGTGGCTTGTGTAACTTCAATTTTGGCATTTTATCAGCAGCTAAATTATAGTGTTTACTTTATAAAATACTACATTCTGTTGGTATTTTGGTATGGTTTTGTCATTGATGTCAACACCTACTAAACACTTATCAACTCTGGCACTTTGAAGAATCAACAACATTCATCGGCAAGCAAGTGACTCATGCACAGTCACCGGTATCTGGTACACCGGTAAGATATAATGATCACCGACACTTGGAATGATATGGAAAACACTTGGTTATGTCGAAGACATTGTGTGGACACTTTGTCTTGGAGTTTTTTTTGGTACATTAGCATTTGCATATTTTCTGTTACCGGCAAATAGGTCCAGGTTACACCGGCAGGTTTATCTTTTCCAAATCAGCATGGCACGCTATGGAGATGACTTATTATTGTTGTAAATGCATTAAGTAGACATATTGAATTGATTATTGCATCGGGTATTAATTGATACGTAAATTAATTTTATTGTAATATCTTGTAGAGCCGACCTACAAAAATTGGTCTTAGGTTATGGTATAAATGTAAGATCTCATTTGTAAGATCAAGTGTGGAATGCAAAAGAGGATTGCGTGAAGGTATATGCGAGAATAAGCAGAGATATACACACAGACATCATTTGAAGATTGAAGGAGGGTTTTTGTGAAGACAATTAGAACTACACCGGTACTGAATCCAGCATATGAAGATGCTAATTTTAGCAGTACATTCTTATTGGATTTAACCATCCAATTGTAGTCAGTGTGACTCCCATTTTGTGATTGAGTAGTGAGCTCTAGGCGCTTGGCCTTTCTGCATGTGCAGACCCCATTTATGTACACTTACTATTTGCAGTAGTATCATCTGATTGTGGGTAAGGTTTCCCACCGTGGTTTTTCCCCTTACAAGGTTTCCACATACAAATATTGGTGTTATGTGTTGTGGATGACTTTGTCTTTATGTTACATGCACTAATCCTTACCAGTATAGCAATTAACTGTTAAAACTGTCTACTGGCATATTGAACTGATTTACCAATATTAAGCAATAATTTGGTTAATTTGTTTTTGGTTTAATTTATTTGACAACTGATTCACCCCCCCCTCTCAGTTGTCTCCGGGACCTAACAATTGGTATCAAAGCCTAGTCCTCTTTTGCAGACATTTAATAGCTTGAGGAGATCCAATGTCTACTAACTATTTCAGCTTGGACAATCCTAAACTTGATGGAACCAACTATGGCATATGGAAGATCAGAATGGAGACACATCTAAATTGCATTGGAAAGGACATCTGGGATGTTACAAAGAATGGTTATACTGCTCCTACTCAGAGTCAACCCAATCCACCCAACTTGACTAAAGATGAGGAAAATGATTGCAAAGCAAGAGAAACAATTTTGAGTGCATTATCTGATCAACAAATCATGGGACTATCAGATAGGTCTACTGCTAAAGCTATTTGGGATCATTTGGAAACACTGAATGAAGGAGATTCCATAGTCAAAATTGCAAAACTTGAAAGCTTCCAGGTCAGGTATTAACATCTAAAAATGGAAGAAGATGAAAGGATTTCTATTTTTATGGAAAGAGTAAATGAGATTGTTTTGGGTATTAAATGTTGTGGAGGAACCTTAAGTGAGGATGAAATTGTTTCAAAAGTTTTAAGAGGATTGCCACCAGCATATAAAATGAAAGTCACTATTATAAATGAGTTAAGAACAATGCCTAATACATCAGTAACTAGGGATAGATTGATTGGGAAACTTTCAGCTTTTGAAATTGAAGAATTTGGTCCTGTTGCTACTATAAAGACAGATTTGGCCTTTAAAGCATCAACATCATCTGCTCCATCATTTGACAAATCTGATTGGAAAGCCTTTTATGCAAGAGAACTTGAAGAAAGCAGGAAAGAAAATAAAGAACTTAAAGAACTTGAAGCACTATTTGCAAGGAAAATGCCTAAAGGTCCAGTTGGAAGTAAGTATGAAGGTAAAGCACCCTTTAAATGTTTTAACTACAATAAGATTGGTCATATGGTTTCAAGATGCCCTGATAGACATGCTAGACTAAGAGAAGAAGCTAGAAGAACATACAAGCCTAACCCTAAATATCAGAGATATAGATTTAAGAAGAATAAAGACAAATCTTGTTACATTGTTGATGAAGGTGTGATTGATGATTCTGATGAGGATCCAGTAGACAATGGATGGGTTTTTGTTGCTATAACAGAAGATCAACCGACACCTACTGCTCAACCGGTAGAACAGGCCTTGGCAGCTAAAGTTGAAGTAAAGGATGAATGGATCATTGATTCAGGATGCTCACATCATATGACAGGAGACAAAGGTAAATTCTTGAACTTTCAAGAATACGATGGAGGCTTAGTGAGATTTGGAGATGACAAATCTTGTTTGATCAAAGGTAAGGGTACAATATCTCTTGATGGTAAGCATAACACTGAAAATGTTTACTATGTTGAAGGATTAAAGAATAATCTTTTGAGTGTTGGTCAATTAGTTGGGAAAGGATTTCAGTTACAATTCAAAAATGGAAAATGCAAAATCATGAATAGAACTAGTTTGGAAATTGCGACCGATAATCAAACTAGAGGTAATATCTTTCATTTAAATAACAGTGAAAAGACATGCTTAATTGCACATATTGATGAAAGTTGGTTATGGCATAAGAGACTTTGTCATGTAAACTTTGATTGCATGGTGAAAATCAGTACTATTAAGGCAGTTAGAGATTTACCTAAAATTGTCAAACCTCACAATACAGTATGTAAGGAATGTCAATTTGGAAAACAAGTTAGAGCTAGTTTCAAAAGTATTCCAGAAAAATACAATAATGCTCTTGATTTAATTCACACTGACTTATGTGGTCCAGCTAGAACTAAAAGCCTACAAGGTGATAGATATTTCATGCTAATCATTGATGACTATTCTAGAATGTGTTGGGTTACTTTTCTCAGAGAAAAATCAGAAGCATTGGGAAAGTTCAAACTATTCAAAGAAATGGTAGAAAATAAAACCGGTAAGAAAATCAAATGTCTAAGATCAGATTAAGGAGGAGAATTTACATCTAAGGAATTTAATACATTCTGTGAAGTAAATGGAATTAGAAGACAACTATCAGCACCTCGGACACCATAGCAGAATGGAGTTGTTGAAAGGAAAAACAAAACTATCTTGGATGCATCAAGAAGTATGTTATCAGAAGCAAACCTACCACATGTATATTGGAGAGAGGCAGTCAGACAACAGTGTATACATTCAACAAAGTTCACATCAAAGGTGAAACTGGTAAGACCCCTCATGAACTATGGTTTGGTATTACTCCTACTCTTAAATATTTTAGAATTTTTGGAAGTAAATGTTATATCAGAAGAGATGAGTATATTGGAAAATTTGATCCTAGAAGTGATGAAGGAATATTTCTTGGTTATTCATCTAAAATCAAGGCATATAGATGTTTTAACAAAAGATTGCAGAAAATTATTGAAAGTACAAATGTAAATATTGATGAACAATTCAGAGGAACTTCAAGGTATATATACTCTGAATAGGGTGTTAGGAATCCCACAGATACTTAGAGGGGGGGGGTGAATCGGTATCTAACCGGTAATTAGAATTTCTTATCTTAAAACATGCAGAACATATTATAACAATGTACCGGTATGCAAGAAATAATGTAATAAATAGAATTAAGAACATCCACATGAAAAGCACACCATAACACAAGGATTTAACGAGGAAACCTGGTGTGGGAAAAACCTCAGTGGGATTTGTGACCCACAATATTCACTCACTGGCCAATAAGAGAATATTACTTACAATAGGGGCTTGCACATGCAGGAAGGCCAACTGCCTAGAGCTCACTGCTCAATGGAAAGTCTCACTGACTTACAATGTGGATTATACAAATCCAATATCTTGTACTACTTTACAATAGCATCTATAATACCTGATCCAGTACCGGTTGCTGCTCTGCTTCTTTACATAAACCCTTCAACCTATATTTCGCATAATAGGTTTGCCTTAATATTTTGCATACATCACTTTCTTCACTTACTTCCTTACTTTCAAAATGTCTACAATGATCTCTTTAATATATAAGAGTCATTTTACAACATGCCAAGTCGGTTTACAAAGTCTTTACAATAATAAACAAAATATAATATAACAAAATCATGTCGGCCTCTGTGCCGGTATACTTTCTTTTTTTGTGCCAGTGCCGGTGTCCTAAGTGCCGGTGTAGAGTGTGATCTGTTGATGTCGGTGCACTAACTTGTCGGTGTAATGCCTTGCCAGTATAATGCCTTGCCGGTGCCATAGGATTGCAAGGTTTCCATCAATGACAAAACCTTCAATCACCTACAATGTCTCATTGGAGTGTGCATATGCCAACAATCTCCCCCTTTGGCATTGATGGCAACACTCATGAGAAATTTCAAAAGTGTATCCAAAAATTATCCTAAAATGTGAAGTCCAAAAATGTTACCAAAAATGTGTGTGCTCCCCTTGAGCATATGATTCCTATGATGTTGAATTTTCTCATCCCACTACTCCCCCTTTGGCATCAATGATAAAGGTTGTCAAGATGTCAAAAGAGTTTGTAGTTTCAACCTTATAACTGGGTAGTTACCATTTGAAATAGATCCGCCAAAATCAAGTTTATACTCTCCATAAACTTTTTACTATCTCTTATTGTTGTTTCTTTTCTCTTAACTGTACCCGTGAGATGTTGCAAATGCTCTGCTGATGTTTTTTGTCCTTGTATTAGTGCCTCAGATACTTCCTTCCGCAGTGATCCTAGATAGTCCAATCTTGGACTCAATTTTAATCTTAGATGTTTTGCCTTATTCACTATTCTCTCTTTTTCTCTTTCCAATTTAAGTAATTCTTCTTCAAAATTTGTTATCTTCTCCTCAAAAACTGATAGTGTATCAGGTGAGTTAACAAAATTATCTGCAAGTTTATTGATTTCATCCTATACCTTGCTCATCTTTTTATCTATATCTACAGTCAAAAAGTTTGTCTTACAGGTGTCTTTGTATAGAGTCTTGTACTCTTTCAGTAAGTTACACAATTCTAGTAGAAGTGTGTCAAAATCTTTATTACACTTCTTTATTTGCTCATCAAAGAATTTATGCTTTTCAATTTCTACTTTATCCTTCAGTGTCTCTTCCTTTATTTTCTCAATGTTTTCTGTGATATATTTACACAAGGTATCAAGTTGTCGTAAAGAATCTTTATTGTCTATATTACAATTAGGAGCAATTACCTTCAAAATTGGTAGGGTATCATCTATTGCCTTATAAGCTTGTGAGATGCAATCTGTTATCTTTTTAATTGAATCTAATAATACCTCAGTCACATTAGTTGATTTGTAGCCTGATGATGAACCTAGATTCTGAGTACCGCCAGTGGAAGTAACCAAGCTTGTATTGACCTCTGGTAGGTCTGTTTGTGTCTGCATTTCTTTAAGCAATGGTTTTTCTACTTCTCCAGTTGCCGGTGGCACTGTTTCCTTCTGTTCCTGTTCCTATTCCTGTCTAGGAGCCTTTTGCTCTATTTGTTACATTGTCTCAGTCTGAGTCTGAGTCTCTACCTTTTTCTCTTTGTCATCTACCAGTTTCTCTTATGTGTTATTAGTTTGCTCAGCTACCGGAGGCTCACTAGCTATGTCAGTCTTATCAGTTGTATCTTTGTCTACCACAATGTTGATCTTTTGAGTATCAACATCCACAATATATAAGACTTCAGGATTAGGATTGCCATCTTCTACATCCATACTCTCGGCTGTCGGTTGATCTTTTGTAGCTGTTGTTTTTACTGGTGGAGTAATCAAAGGAGGTGGGGGTAAGTTGTCTTTAACCTTGATACTAGGTGGTCCACCAACTTTACCTTTACCCTTGTCTCTTTCTTTCTGATATACCTTTATAGGTTTGTGGCTCATGTATTCTTCTTGTTTTTCTTTTTCCACTAGGAAAATGTCCCATGCATTTTCGGTCTCCTCAGTCACCTCATTAACTCTTCCAACCATTAAAGCAATGTGCCGGTGTGCAGTAGAAAATACTGACCGGTTGGCTTGAGTAATTAAGTCATCAATTTCTTTGGGTGAATTCACCGGATATACAACAAGTAGCTTCTCTATCTTTATTTTCTTGTCCAGTTCTATTACTGCTTGTCTCCTTGCTTCCAGTCTCTTAAATAGTTCATCTAAAACTTCATTTACTACTTCCATAAAAAATTTCTTATACATATCCATATGTAATATAACACTATTTTCTACTTGTTCTTTTTCATCAGTTGTCAGAGTGTCAGATATTTTCTCTATATTCTTCAATTTGCCTTCCTTTGTAATTTCATTCAACAGTATATCAAGAGGTGCCAAGTCCTTGTTTTCCCTCTTCTTCTTTTTGGGTGTCAGTTTCTTCTTCTTTGGTGTAGCCTTTCTTACCAGAGATCTCACTGCTTGTTGTTTTTGTCTTGTCCTCCTAGGTGAGGGTGTGGTTGCTGGTGAGGGATCTCTTTTCCTTACAACTCTTTTGAAAGTTGCAGGCATGTCACTCTCCGAAGAAGTACCTACCGATGATAGGTGAGTTTCAGGTTGTGGAATTGCTAACTCATCCTCTGTTATACTGGTTTGTTTTAACACATCTTCTTTAATGGCCTTTGCCTGTCTAGAACCTTTTCTTACAACTGCCTCAACCTTTTTCACTCTTTTATTAGATTGTATTTGGCTTTCAATAGTTTCTACACTACCAAATACTTCTTCCTTAGGTTCTTTAGGGGCTTCCATAAGTGCTTTAGCATATGTTTCAATTATATGATCATCTATTTCATAGCCCATCTTAGTTACCCAAACTGTCCTAAGGATGACTGCTTCCATTTAGATCTCATCCTTATTGATTACAAAGCATATTTCATCCTTATATTTGTCAACAATCTTTTGTGATAGTCGGATTCTTTTCTTCATTTTGACCTTTAGTGCTTGAAAGAAATCATGGATATTGTTTTCCTTGTCTTCTCCCATATTATTGAATAGTTCTATTAACTGTTTGCCTATCGGTATATCATATCCAAGTTCTTTGTAGCCTATACCGGGAACCTATTTGGTTATATGTAGCATCAGACATACTAGCAGATTTCAAACCTGAAAGTTCCTTTCTTTGTCCTTCTTAATCTTGCCTAAGTTGTCAATTAATTCGTCCTTTAACCACTCACATACATCAATCTTTGCATTTTTTGTGACCATATCATAAGCACTCTTAATGCATAAACTTGAAACTGAATTAAGTCTATTTGCATGAGTAGCTTTACACCCTAATATCATGTTGATAAATCTCACATTAATGTCTGTTACATCATTTACTCTTAAGGACCTTTTATCAGATGTTGCACCAGTTAACTGAGTAACTAGGTCATTGGATACTTTCTTAGTTTTGTCTGGTCTTTTACCGGTGGTTGGTAACCCTATGACAACTTTCATAGCTTCCTTAGTGATTTTGTGAATTGCATCTAGCCAGAAAAATTCACCATGTACCCTGCTTAAGACTATCCTAATCACATCCTTGGGGAATTCAGGAATGCTAAGGATCTCTGTAAATCCTAGGGTTTCAATGATCTTATGTTCATCTTTTACATTGCCGGATTCATCACATATGATAGTTTTAAACATGGTTTTAATCTCTTCATCTCCTAGTTCCTCAATGTTACAGTGAATGTAAATTTTGGGGTCTTCAGCATAAACAACTCCCTTAAGAATTTGAGAAAAAACACCTAAGGTATCATCTTTCTTTGCTACCTTGGGAACTAATTGAAATACGGGCCTAGGTCTTTTTATGACTTCAACAACAGTAGGGTTTGCTATATATTCAATTGCAAAGGTGGATGCCATGATAAAATACCTTTTACTGCCTTTAGGATGGATGATTGCTTGGAGTGTTCTTGCCTGTTGCTCGAAATGCCTTAGCTCAGAATCTTCGCGCTCTTCGTAGGTTTGAAATCTCGGTGAAATGAAATGGAGCCAAAACCTCAAATTTATAGTGTCTTTTCGCCATCTACCACATTAAATGCATGCCGGTTAAGTATTCACTTAACATTGTCTGCCGGTAATAAGTAATTTCCAACTTCTTATCTCTAACCAAGGGAATAATAGCATATGTGTCATTAGATTGCCAAACCCTCAAGGAAACTTTATTCAATTAGATGAAGAACTTCCTATCGATGGAGCACTACTCTGTCCTGCCGGTGGAGCATCACTTTGTCCTGCCGGTGAAACATTGACTAGTTCTACTGGTGGAGGAGTATTCCCAATGTTTAGATCAGCTTTTCTAATCCATTGTTTTGAGAATTCTTGCTTAACCTCTTCAAATTTTTCTTTACCCTTCAAGCTAGAACTTTTGTTGTCTACCGGTGATCCTTTACTTCTACAAAATTTTGCAATATGCCCAATCTTGTTACATGCATAACAAGTCACATTATTCTTCTGAATAGCTTTCCCATAACCTATGCTGGTTTGTATTTTGCATTGATTAGATAAATGTCCAAATCTTCCACAAACATAACATCTCACATTCATTTGCTCTATGACCATACTTATTACAGTTAAAACATTTTCCATTGAATTTATAAGCATTAGGTTGTCTTACCGGTTTGCTGTGATCCTGAGTATTTGCAGTACCAGAGCTTTCACCAACTTAAAAGCCAATTCTAGAACTGTCACCTTTAGGTTTTTGATTCTTCAGCAAGGTGCCAAGTTCCTCTGAGCTTTTCTTGAATTTTTCTTTATGTTGATTTGCAGTTTCTAGTTCTCTTTCTAAGATCTCTTTCTTTCTCATCAGTTCATTGGAGTCATTCTGAGTGTGCATCAGATCTGTCTTCAACATGTCATTTTCATAGCTAAGTCTTGTGTTTTCATTTGCTACATCACTTAGTCTTCTAGTCAATTCTTCTTCACTCTTCTTTCTATCCTCAATCTCTTTACAAAATCTCATAGTCATATCCTGCATCTCATTCTTTGTTGTCATGTTCTCTTGTTTCAGCTTGCTTATCTGATCATTAAGTGATTCCTTTTCATCATTCTCATTTTGCAACTTTTCACAAAGTTCTCTTATTTCTTGCAATAGTAAGATTCTCTTGAAGTGCCTGAATGATATCCTGAGCTGCCCTTAAATCATCTTCTAGTTTGATATTTTTTAATTTCTTTGCATTATAGTCTGAGAGAGCTCCTTCAAGTTGCTTCATCAGATTTTCCATCTTTATTGGTGTCAAGATCTTCCTCAAGCTGTTAGGCTTCTGAAAATAGAGGACCAGGCTCTGATACCAATTGTTAGGAATCCCACAGATACTGAGAGGGGGGGGTGAATCGGTATCTAACCAGTAATTAGAATTTCTTATCTTAAAACATACATAACATATTATAACAGTGTACCAGTATGCAAGAAACAATGTAATAAACAGAATTAAGAACATCCACATGAAAAGCACACCATAACACAAGGATTTAACGAGGAAACCCGGTGTGGGAAAAACCTCATTGGGATTTGTGACCCACAATATTCACTCACTGGCTAATAAGAGAATATTACTTACAATAGGGGCCTGCACATGCAGGAAGGCCAATTGCCTAGAGCTCACTGCTCAATGGAAAGTCTCACTGACTTACAATGTGGATTATACAAATCCAATATCTTGTACTACTTTACAATAGCATCTATAATGCCCGATCCAGTACCGGTTGCTGCTCTGCTTCTTTACATAAACCCTTCAACCTATATTTCACATACATCACTTTCTTCACTTACTTCCTTACTTTCAAAATGTCTACAATGATCTCTTTTATATATAAGAGTCATTTTACAACATGCCAAGTTGGCTTACAAAGTTTTTACAATAATAAACAAAATATAATATAACAAAATCTTGTCGGCCTCTGTGCCGATATACTTCCTTTCTTTGTGCCGGTGTCAATGTCCTGAGTGTCGGTGTAGAGTGTGATCTGCTGATGCTGGTGCACTAACTTGTCGGTGTAATGCCTTTCCAGTATAATGCCTTGCCAATGCCATAGGATTGCAAGGTTGTCATCAATGACAAAACCTTCAATCACCTACAATGTCTCATTGGAGTGTGCATATGCCAACACAAGGAACATAAATTTTGACAAATGAACCTACTCTGAATCCACCGATACAAAATGAAGATCCAGTTACCCCGGTATCATCTGAGAACTCCACAGTAACTGAGGAACAACATCAAACAAAGACACCCGAGTATGTAAGACTGAATCACTCTGAAGATCAGATAATTGGAAACAAGTTTAAAGGAGTTATGACAAGAGGAAGATTGGCAAATGAAGAGGTATGTCTTATTTCTCAAATTGAACCATCATTAGTTAATGAGGCATGTGAAGATAAATTTTGGATTAAAGCTATGGAAGAAGAATTAGAAAAATTGAGAAAAATAACACTTGGACATTAGTTCTCCGGCCTAAAGATAAAAATATAATTGGAACCAAATGGGTATTCAGAAACAAACTTAATGAAGATGGTAAGGTTATCAGAAATAAAGAAAGACTAGTGTGTAAGGGATATTCTCATAAAGAAGGAATTGATTACAATGAAACCTTTGCACCGGTAGCTAGAATTGAGGCAGTCAGATTATTTTTGGCTTTTGCAGCACATAAGAACTACAAAGTATATCAAATGATATTAAATGTGAATTTTTGAATGAAGATCTTGAAGAAGAAGTTTACATTGAACAACCTAATGGATTTTCTTTGACATATAACAAATATATGGTTTGCAGGTTAAGAAAAGCTTTGTATGGATTGAAGCAAGCTCCAAGAGCTTGGTATGCAAGATTGGATAAGTATCTTTTCAAGATTAGTTTTTCTAAAGGTAATGCAGACAATAATCTATACTATAAAGTGACTAATGATGACATTCTGGTTATAGAAGTATTTGTTGATGATATAATCTTTGGAGGAGAAGATGGATTATGTAAAGAATTTTCTATTAAAATGCAGCAAGAATTTGAAATGTCTATGATTGGAGAAATAAAATTATTTTTAGGATTGTAGATTTCACAGACTGATAAAGGTATATTCTTGAGTCAATCCAAGTACTTAAAAGAGTTACTAAAGAAATTTGCGATGGAGAACTCTAAACCGGTAAGCACACCTATGACCACAAATGACAAATTATCACTAAGGGATGAATCTACACCTGTTAATCCAACTAGATACAAATCTATGATAGGAGGTTTACAGTATTTGACACAAACCAGACCCGATATTATGAATGCAGTATGTATTGTTTCAAGATTTCAAAGTAATCCTAGAGAAAATCATGAATCAGTAGTAAAAAGGATTTTCCGGTACTTACAAGGTACTATAAATCTTGGATTATGGTATCCTAGAGATGAAAACTTTGAATTATGTGCATACACTGATGCAAATTGGGCAGGAGATGTGGATGATAGAAAAAGCACCACTGGCGGAGCATTCTTTCTTGGAAACATACTAGCTTCTTGGTTGAGTAAGAAACAAAGCTGTACATCTTTATCAACAACAGAATCAGAATATGTTGTAGTAGCAACTAACTGTACATAGATACTATGGCTCAAGCAAATGTTGGAAGACATAAAGGTAAAATGCAAGGAACCTATTACTATCTATTGTGATAACACTGCAACAATTGATATATCTAAGAATCCGGTATTACATTCCAAAACCAAACATGTTTCTATCAAACTGAATTTTCCAAGGGAAATTGTTGAAGCAAAGGAAATAAAACTGGTTTATGTGAATACTAAAGAGCATATTGCAGATATCTTTACTAAACCTCTGCCTAAGGAGACTTTTGAATATCTCCGAGATCAGCTTGGGGTCATACCCCACCGGTAGAGACTTAGGAAGTTGATGATTGTCATCAACTGACAAAATTAACAGAGAAATCTTTTATTCCGGCTTTGATGGGAAGCTACTTCTCAAGGGGAGTAGTTGGTATACTAAATTGATTGGTATTTTGTATATAAACTTGGCTTGGTAAGAACTTTGGCATTTGATGTCAAAGGGGGAGAGATTGGTATGGAAAAACACAAGGAAAACACATGTTGCTTCCAGGGGGAGAGATTATTACTCTCTGTATCTGTATTTTGATTTTGGAGTTTGTTGGTTTTTGGGTATTTGGCATTTCTATTATGTCACTTTGATGGTTTTTCCATCTTCTATTGCCATCAATGCCAAAGGGGGAGATTGTTGGTATTTTGGTATGGTTTTGTCATTGATGTCAACACCTACTAAACACTTATCAACTCTGGCACTTTGGAGAATCAACAACATTCATCGGCAAGCAAGTGACTCATGCATAGTCACTGGTATCTCGTACACCGACAAGATATAATGATCACTGACACTTGGAATGATATGGAAAACACTTGGTTATGTCGAAGACATTGTGTGGACACTTTGTCTTGGAGTTTTTTTTGGTACATTAGCATTTGCATATTTGTTGTTACCGACAAATAGGTCCAGGTTACATCGACAGGTTTATCTTTTCCAGATCAGCATGACACGCTATGGAGATGACTTATTATTGTTGTAAATGCATTACGCAGACATATTGAATCGATTATTGCATTGGGTATTAATTGATATGTAAATTAATTTTATTTTAATATCTTGTAGAGCCGACCTACTAAAATTGGTCTTAGGTTATGGTATAAATGTAAGATCTTATTTGTAAGATCAAGTGTGGAATGCGAAAAAGGATTGTGTGAAGGTATATGTGAGAATAAGCACAACTATACACATAGATATCATTTGAAGTTTGAAGGAGGGTTTTTGTGAAGACAACCAGAACTACACCGGTACTGAATCCAGCATATGAAGATGCTAATTTTAGCAGTACATTCTTATTGGATTTAACCATCCAATTGTAGTCAGTGTGACTCCCATTTTGTGATTGAGCAGTGAGCTCTAGGCGCTTGGCCTATCTGCATGTGCAGACCCCATTTATGTACACTTACTATCTACAGTAGTATTATCTAATTGTGGGTAAGGTTTCCCACCATGGTTTTTCCCCTTACAGGGTTTCCATGTACAAATATTGGTGTTATGTGTTGTGGATGACTTTGTCTTTATGTTTCATGCACTAATCCATACCGGTATAGCAATTAACTGTTAAAACTATCTACCGACATATTGAACTGATTTACCGGTATTAAGCATTAATTTGGTTAAGTTGTTTTTGGTTTGAATTTATTTGACAACTGATTCACCCCCCCTCTCAGTTGTCTTCGGGACCTAACACATTCAAATAATTTTTTAAGTTTTTACTAAAATTACAGACATAAAATAGACAAAAGAATATAAATTTTATTACTTTAGTTCATTTCAAAATACAAAACATATATTTTACTTTGTATCGATTTAATTTAAAAAGTTGAATCGGCATTGACCATTTCCTTTATAAAAGTGTGCCAGAGATGCAGATGATTCTTTTTGGATGTGCCATACACAGGACGTGAATGTTATATTCATTGCACACCATGTTGTTATTCAACATGAGTGTTATACTCCATTCATTAGACATGATGATTTATTCATGTACCTTATTCTTTGGAATACTGATGCACCATATGATGTATAATGGAGAAATTTGATGGACTTGTACATAAATTTTAAGATAAAGTGTCTATTGAATGTAAATAGTCAACAAATCTATTGAATGTAATCATTTTGGAAAAAAAAATGAGATATAGTGTTTGTCCATCTTTTATTCAATTTCAATTCAAGTAGATTCAACTTGCAACCAACACAATGTTGTTCAAGATTACAAGCTTGAAGTATGTGACATAGAACTAGGTATTTAAACTCATTATAAATTGCATTTATTCACAAATAGTTAAGCAAATTTTCCATTCCTACATTTCTACTTTCTTGCATGTTACCACAACAATATGCAATTTATTGTAAGTATAGTTTTTGGTTAACAGATTTGTCCTTTCTTTAACTTATATATGTATCTTACAATATTGACTTGTGTACAGCCTTTGTGAAAGGAAAACAAATTAACCAATAGTTGGGTGAACCGAATTAAGGTTCATCCTCTACAGTAGAGGGCAGCTCCTCGTGAGATTTATAATGAATTTTTATGCAGTTAATTAAGAAATGAATACACTTTTCACCAGAAAGCACAAAAAGGCATACACATTCATTCATCAACATAAAAGAATGCTGCAAAGATCTATTTTCAAGTGTAGAGCTCACAGACTTCTACTTCCACATATGTTCATTCAGTAAACTCAAAAGAAAGTAAACTTAATGCAGTGTAAATACTGATCGATTCTCACTCATGCCTCACAAGACAAGGGGGATCAACGCCATTCAAACAACAATGAAGATTACTTGTAAATGATGAAAAATCAATGAATTCACAAACACAGAAAGAACTGGTATTGAAATGATATATTTCACACATCAACATATATCTCAACAAAGATCGCTAATCCTTCAGGCACACAGATTTTAAAGATTGCATCCAAAATAGCATTTCATTCAAATACCAGAAATATCAGTTATGAGAAATTCAAGGAAAATCAAATCTGTTCCTCCAAATCAAAGTTTTTTGGCCCTTTACAAAGCTTCATTTTTGAACATATATAGCCTCCAGGCCAATAGTTTGTTATGAAATAACCCTAAATCTTTTAACACTAGCCTAGAGTCAAAGAAACCGTCTGCCTTGAACTCTATAAAACTAAATAAACAAAAGCCACAGATAGGCTGACAACTCATCCGTTAGCCGATCAGGACTCCGTCGTGGAAGAGGCAATTTCCGATTTGTCCTGCTTTTCCACAACACCACGCACATTACGCCACTCCAAATGCGCTGCTGAAAAGTTCAAGATAACCTGAAAGTATGGAAGTATGATATGTTGGATGCGTTGCTTCCAAACCTCCTTATCCATATTCACCTGCAACACTTTAGCTTTATGTGTATCCAAGTGATTAGAGCAAACTGTGAGCATCGACTCTATTCTAGCCACTTTTGAAAAATCATCCGTGGTTAAAGATTTTGTTTCCTTGATGAGTTGTACCCTCTCTTTGAAGATCTTCGTCATGTCTGCAGCTGATTCAATTGTCTAGGCATCTTTTTTCATGAGTTGGATATCAATGCACTTTAGATCTTTCTACATTGTGTCAATTAGATCTTTCAATCCTGTAAGTAACCTTGCAGATTCCTCATGGCCTTGTTTGATGATAGAATTTCTCCACTTGACATTTTTCCTTGATACATAAACCACATTATCATCCAATTTTTCAAAAGTTTTCTCGATTAAGAACTTCATCATGCCAAAATTCTGCATGTCATTCATTTGTGCTAACACCGCCACCCACTTAGTCCTTTCCTTCTCCCAGGCAACAACTTCTAGCTTGAACTCTTTACTCATGGTTTCAGCATCTCCATACACTTTAACTAGGCTGGTAATATAATTTGAACACTACTGTATTATAAAATCAAGCCATTCATCAAATATCTCTGCTACCATGTGGCTCCTCTGAACTTGATCTAATAGCTTCTAGTTCACCGGTGATTTGGGGTCAAAGGATAGTGTCATCTGGGACAGGGGCTGAGGGCTTGGATGGTGTATGGCGTTGATGTATTCTGCCATTTGAGTGATGACCTGTTTCAACTCCTTTTTATCTTTCTCATCCTTCCAAGACCTGGATATCATCCTCTTTGTGGAGGATTCCAGGTGTTTAGCATCTACCGCCCTCGAAGCAACTCCCAAATCAATTTTATCCACTCTAAAATAATCTTCAGTGGCCTTCTCTGAATCTCTGCCTAAGATGGGTTTTGTTACTTCAGCCACCCAATGACCTATTGCCTCATCCACTTCCACCATTGCCTGCATTTTGAGATTCTTTGGTTTAGATACCTTCCCGAGGCACTTGCTCACCATATCCTCCATGCGAATTATGATAGGTACAACATTACGCTTCTTCCCAACCGAAGCTCCTAGCCATCAGGGAGTGCTGGGAGTTTCTTTAGAAGGTGGAGGTGTTTGAGTATCCAGGGAGTCAATTACAGTCAGAGTACTCATTGGGTTTGGCTCTCCTTCTGGTTCTTTGCATGTATCTGCATCTTTCATTGAAGGGTTATTCAATACATGTTGATCCATTATCACTTTAGTTTCTTCACCCAAATCCAAGTGTACAACAATTTGGTTCACCACTTGTTCTTTGCTCTTCTTCTTGCTCCTCGAGCAAGTAACTCGAACTGCTGGAGATTTCAACGGAGACCTCTTTGACCTTCTGGGTTGAACCTCTTCAATAATTGGCCTTATGTCACCTGCAATATCAATAACCTTGTTAGTGGTAGAAATATGAAGCTGAGTGGTAGCATGCAGACCAACTGTTAGCTCATGGGAAGGCATGATTGATCGTTTTCTAAATTTCCGATCCCTTAGCCATTTTTCTGTTCTCCTTATGACATTAAAGGTCCTAGCCTGAATGTTTTCTTTCTCTCTCCTGTCTCAGTCAATCTCAGGAATCAGCTGTCCTTGAATCTTCTCACTGAATTCGGGATATAAGATATCTTCCCCTGTTTCTTCTTGCACACCAGTCACATTAATGGGCAATTTCATGGTAATCACTTGCTGTAAATTGAACCTCAACCATAATCTCTTTCTTACTTCCAACTTGTCACTACAATTTTTCCAGTAGTCCTCCAACTGGGGCTCATGAAATAAATGATCATCCATATTTAGGTTTTCCAGAGCATACCCCCTGCTGTCAAACTTCCGCTTGGCAACGTAAGGCTACAAATTCATTTTCTTAAATTCTAACTCTAAATTCAAAGCATCAGACATTGATTTACACTGTAAATGTGTGTGTGAAAAAGTGAAAATAGGTCTGATAGTTGCAAGCACAACACTTAAATTAAGTCATTACATGTATGGTTAGTAAATCAATAATCAATAAATAATAAACCATAACAAAATGACTAATTGCTTTCTAAAAGATGCGAGTATAAGATTGCTCTCAGATTTTTATAAGCAATACCAGTTGTAGACGTATAAAAATGACCATATTCCTAAATGAATATTTTATGTTCATTTCCCTATTTAATTAAATCCAATTTGATTAAATTATCCACATTCTTCTATTTTATTAAGTAAATTATTCAATTTATTTAAATAAAATTCACTATACCATTTAATGAATAAATCATTTTATTCCATTAAATCCCCCTAACCACTTTTAATTAAATTCAAATTTAATTAAATAGTTATCCTAAATTGAATAAATCAAATTTATTTAATTACAACCAAATTGAATGAAAATCAAATAAATTCAATTAAAACCTATTATCCCCCATCTACTTGCAAAATCCTAAATCCCTTCCTAATCCCTTCTAGAATCTTCTAATCGATTCTAATTAACCTAAACCCCCTCTAAACTTTGTAACATCCCTAAGCAAAGGGAGGTCACTTCTCAAATGGCCCAAAGTCTTGGATAACTATTGAAGGTTTTCAACCTTCAACCACCAAAACCCTTAAAGTCTTTGAAAACCATTGAAGGCTTCCAACCTTCAACCACTTAATCCCCAAAGTCTCCAATAACCATTAATGGTTATTTCAAACCCCCCCACATGGTTAAAACATTTGTTTTGACTCAACCTCTACCCAACCCAAGGGTCTCATCAGGCCATTAATGCTTTGACCATGATTATCTCTTAATCATTTGCACAAAGGTTTATCTTTGGATTAGATCCTAATTCATTGGGTAAACCTAACTTAGACTTGACCCTTAGCTTTTAGATAACCATGAGGTCTTCTCAGGCCTTTAATGCCTCCAACCTCTTCTTTCAAACCAATCCTGTGTTGACATTTGTCACCATTTCATTGGTGCTAATTGTGCACATGGATCCCCAACTTTCAAACCTGGCCCTTGATTAAACCTTTCAATCTTGACCATCCATTGCCCTGTTTGTGCTATAAATAGAGCTCTCATTCCTCCATTCTTAACAATCATCTTTCAAATTTGAAGCATCACACTTATGCTCAAATTCTTTCAAACTTTCTCATTTTATATATGCTCCTCATTTAGCCTCTTTTAGATCATAAATTAGACTAATATGCATGCTTAGATTACTTTATTTACCATTTTAGCTCAATCATAGATTAAATATAGTATGCTAGGATAGTATTCATACTAACCCTGTCATCTTATCATTTAGTCTATTGCATTTTAGCATCATACATAGCTTAACATTCATCTCATACTAAAATCAATTAAAAATCTCTCTCGTTCTTATATTTGCCATCCCTAAGCCATTTTGCTCAGTAATCTGAGAGCAAAACATTGGTTTGAGGGACATTGTGAGATAGAGAACCATGGGACCCTCCTTGGGAAGCTGAGTAACGCAACGTTACTCCATAGCTTGCATCAAGAAGTCCTGTGTGTGTGTGTGGATTGATATTTATCGTAATTTTTCACATATTTAGTTTTATTAACCCATTTTTCCCACATACATTTCTGGCGCCCACCGTGGGGCACGCACCCCAATAACCTATCATTTTTAAAATTTGAAGACTTTTGCAGGTACGCGGGAAACTAGGATTAGCGCGTCTAAGAGATATTTTAGCGCATCCGCCAAACAGTTTAGCGCTTCTAGCCTACTGTTTAGCGCGTGTGCTTCCTGTCTTAGCGCGTCAAAACTGTTCCCTAGCGCATGACCCTATTTGACAAATTTTCCTATAGGTGTCGACGCCGGCGAAACACAGACTAGCGCATGTACCAGACAGATTAGCGCATACGATAAACCTTTTTGCGCTTTAAATACATATTCCAGCGCATTGAAGCAAACAGTTAGCGCGTAAGATTCAAATTTTTCCTGCACAAACGGATCCTGGGAAATATCAAAAACACAGATTAGCGCGTCTAACACACAGTATAGTGCATCCGAGAAACAGAATAGCGCACAGAAAAGAAACAGTAGCGCATCCGAAAAGTATTGTAGCGCGTACAATTTGTTCTGTAGCGCATCACAAACAAAACAAACAAAAAGATTTTGTAACCGAATTCCAAAAATTTAGACTTGTGGAAGTCCCCCGAAAATAAACTAACAGCCTTCTTGTTATTTTGTAGGATTTTTAACAATTTTTTTGCAGGTAGAGCGAGTAAAGTTTGCTTTTAAAGCAAAACGCTTTTCTTTTTGTTGACCTCCGAAAATCGTATTTGCTTTGTTGACGATCTATTTTCCATAGATTAGATAATTATTGCTATGAAGGATTAAAAGGAACATCATGCTTGTTGGAGCAACATCTCCAAATAGAAATTAGCAAATTATTGTCTTGAAAGTTAAAAAGAACAACTTATTTGCCTTGTCTCGAAAGTGGAAGGTATATGCTCTCCCCTTAACTGGGTGACCAAAAAGCCAAACCACTCTTATGCTTTCAGCATTTCAAGCAATAAATCCTTTAACAGGCCTGCCTTCTCGAGGAGTTGCAATCAACTCTTAAAGCCGTTTATGGCCGGTGTGAAGGGAACGACCTAAGTGGGGAACGACTTTGACGCCAAGAATTCCAACCCACTATAATCAAATGTGGAAAGTGATGAAAGTCCTTTTCAACGGTTGCGCGCAGTGATTAGCCTTCCCCCAGTATCCTCAAGATACGTAAAGCCTTTGTTCTAAAGGTTGGGAAGCCTCTTGAGGGAGTTTATCATTGACGGCCGAACGGGAAGCCTGATTAAGAACCTTAGCATTAGAAACTTTGAGTTGAGTCAGTGTTCAAACATTTGTAACATCATAGTGCAAGGGTGGGGAAGAATCCGCCCCCAAGATTACTCACCATATATCTCCCAAGATAACTACTCAACTGTGAAGCAATTCACTTTGGGTTAACTTCTGACAAAAGGCAAAAAAATGGGCGCCCTTTAGGGGGTGACACGGCTGTTTGAGCTGACGGAGTATCGAGACTAGTGGGCTATGATGTTGCTTATGACCCTTGAATAAAAAGTCTTTCTGAAGTGTTTATCTTGTATCCAACTTGTTAAAACATTGGGGATTTGAACACATCCTCGACAGAACATACACTTTATGTTAGATTAAGTGAAATGATTGTACTTTGTGTGCCGTGCTTGCATTTTGTATTTCAGAAAATCATCTATCATACTTGAAAAATCTCTCTACAAAAGTCAAAAACATCACAAAAACACCAAAAAAAGAAAAAAATAGGGCAGTTTAGCGCGTAAGAGAAACATCGTAGCGCGTCAAACAGTTATTTTAGCGCATACACAGAACAAAATAGCGTGTGCAACAAAAATAGTAGCGTTTCAACTGTAAAGCAAAACAGAGAACAATATTTTAGCGCGTGCAAAACATATTCTAGCGCGTATAAGGAAAAAATTAGCGCTTAGGTGTCCTATATTAGCGCATTAACAAAAACTGATAGCGCGTAGACGGCACAGTGTAGCGCGTAGTTTTCCCAAAAACTTCACAGCAAAATTCAAAACAGCCTGTTTTAGCGCGTGAAACAAGCAGCTTAGTGCGTAGAATTCCTGTTTTAGCGCATTGGCCATACCAGTCAGCACGTGAAAAACACAGTCTAGCGCATACATCTTTCCCAGTCAAAAACAAAAATTTTCCAGCATCAATCTTTTAGCGCGTAACCCAGGGCAGAGTAGCGTGTGGGGAAATAATTTTAGCGCATGGGGAAAATTCAGTAGCGCATTGAACACCTGTTTTAGCGCGTGACACAAAGGAGAAAAACAGAGAGTTGAAAAACCAAAAATTTTGAAAATCTCAAAAATATTTTAAAAACAGTTTTTCATCAAAACACATCTTTTATCAAACCAGTGTGACAAAAATGAATCATTAAAACTATTTCTCAAGTCAAAATTGTGTCAAGCAAAGTTGTCAGCATCCGAAAATGAATCGAGCAATAGAGGACGTCTTTCCTATCATAATCCGGAAACTTTTCATCATCAGTATCAATCCAATCCTTTAAACATCTTACGGATTTTATCTCCAAAAACACTTGTCTAAAAATTTCCAAATTGTCGAATCCAGTTTCCAGATCGGGAAACTTTTATCCATATCATTTGACACGCTTTATCGTGAAGGGATAGCTAAACCTTCATTCTGATAAAGTAAGATTTGAAATTTTCAAAACAAGAATCAACTAAATCCAAACAACTCAAAGGAAATCATTGATCACTCATGCATGACTAATCCCCTCATTCTGAGAAGAAAGAACCTCTATCGCAACATCACGTTGAAGAAACAACAACCGAGCTTTTCCAAATTCATCAAGAGAAATAAATTTTTATACATCAATCATCAACTCTTCAAATCCCATCGGGTATTTCTTCATCACGTCAAACGTTATATCCAAAACAAATCCAACGAATTTGACAAAGAACCCCTGAAAACAAGAGCATACTGTCAAAAATCTGCTTTTAATCAAAAGATAAACCGCGGAGGAAAGATCAATCCAGCATTCCTGCCCGACGAATACATCACATATAACACATCTAGACCAGAACCAACAATGCCAGAGCAAAATATCAACGAGGACTTTGTTCCCTTCATCACTGAAAGTTTCTATTAAAATGCCTATCACTCGCTCTCAACGAAACAAACAAAGCGAGACACCCGCGGAATCAAGTATGAATCGTCGATTATCAAATCCTTTTGAAGTTCCACCATCAGAAGATCCTGAAATTACTGACGCAATTCTTCAGGAATGCCAAGAAAATCCTTCATTTCAAAAACTCATCGAAAAACTCATGGAAAATGACAAGGAAAAATATTTACTCATGCTTACAAGCAAAGGCGTCAAACTTCCTGAAGATTTTGATGCAAACGTCTTTCAAATAGGATCTCAACAATATACATATCAAGAACAACAAAGGGAAGAAGAGACTCGCATACCTGAACAACATATTCCAGAACAACATATACCAGAAATGCGAGTACCTGTGTTCGAAACCCCAGAACAACACATACCATTTACTACACCTTTTCAGCTGAGAACAAATACGAGGGAAGAACTCTTCCCTCGGCAAGATAATGCGCCCTTGGTTGCTCTTACTCAACAAATGCAAATGTTGCAAAGACAAATACACGATATGCAACAAGGGACAACAGTGCGGTATTCTATAAACGAAATCTGTCCTTATCCATTTGACAGAAGTTTAAACATGATACCTTTTCCTCCAAACTCAGACATTCCCAAATTTGATAAATATGATGGGAAAGGTGATCCTCGAGATCATGTTCGAGAATTTTGCACTATGAGTCTTGAATTTGCTCATAATGACACTTATCTGATGAGGTTATTCCCAAGAAGCCTGGGAGGACAAACAATGGAATGGTTATCCAAGATTACACCACCTGTTAGATCATTTGACGAATTGGTTAACAAGTTCATCACCCATTATTCTTACAACATCCAACATGCCATAACCATGCTAGATATCTGCAACACCAAACAAAAGAACAATGAAACGTTCATGATATTCCTTCAACGTTGGCAACGCATGGTATCAAGATACCCTCGGGATATTCCTGAAAAAGAGAAAATGGAAATCTTCATTGATAACTTGAATGGTGAAATGAGTTACAGACTCAAACTTCAATGCATACCTTCTTTTGACAAATTGATCGAAAATGGCATCCAAGTAGAGGAAGCTTGTGTCAAAAAGGGAACACTCAAGTTCTACAAAGAAGGAACGAACTCATCAAACTACAATAACCAAAACAATACCAATATAGACAAAACTCGATTTTGGATTCGAAACAAAAACGAAGGCAACAGTGAATCATATGATCCTAAATCTAAACAGCCAGAGCTTGCCTTATCGGGAAATACTCAAAATACGAAAAATCCAAAAAATGCTACTCCCAGTGCCAACACATATGCACCAAACAATACTCATGGACAACTCAATACCAACAACGCCAACGATAATCCGAACAAAAACCTGAATCCATGGCCTAACAACAATTCACGTAACAACACCAACAATTTCCATAAATGTATCTTCACACCATTGGGCCAATCATTAGAGTTCGCATTCAGAGAACTGTTGGCAAACAAGGTTCTTTCTTTACCTCCAATCAATAATTATGAACCCCCAATCAAACCACCTTCGTGGAATGATTCACACTATTGTGATTTTCATCGCAACAAAGGTCATGGAACAAACGAGTGCATGAGATTGAAACACATAATCCAAGACATGATTGATCGAGGTGACTTGACGGTGGATGGTCTCAAAACAAATAATGATCATGAAGCCTTCAAAGATCCTCTTCCAAATTATAACAAAGACGGAGCATCAACTTCAAATGATACACGCGGAGCTCGTATTAATCACATCTACAACAATACAATCAATCACATATCAGCTGAAGACCATCAAGTCAATGTTATAACCATTCAAGATAAACGTGATCATGAATCTGTCAATGTAACAACCCGGACTCAGAAATATGTCTTGAAGGGACATACTGCCCCTCCAACTACCACACCAAAGATCCAATACGACTTAGTTAATCAACTGCGCAAGACTCCGGCTCAGATATCTATCCTAGAATTGTTGAAACTATCTCCAAGACACAAAGACATATTGGAGCAAGCACTATTAGAAACAAATGTACCTCAAAATCTGGATACAGACAGATTCCAAGCTATGGTGGCCCACATGACAAAATCTCATAACCTCACCTTCTTAGAGCATGATAATACTTCATTGAGTCATCCGCATAATACCCCTCTACATATTGAAGTCATTGTTTGCAAACACCGTGTCAAAAGAGTCTTAATAGATGGAGGAGCTGGACTTAATATATGTACTTTAAAGTTTATCCGTGCACTCGGCTTCTCAGAAGAATCTATTGATCCTTGTAAGAAGATTGCCATAAAAGCATATGATGATGAGGAAAGGTCCTCTAAAGGAACAGTGATATTGCCTATTCAGGTAGGACCAGTACAAAAGGATACTGCATGTCAAGTTTTAGATATTGATCTCACCTACAATATCTTATTAGGCTGACCCTGGATACATGAAATGCAAGCAGTACCTTCTACATACCACCAGTGTGTCAAGTTTCCTTATGATGGATAGGAAATCTCCATATCCGCTGATCACAATCCATTTCAACATTGCAATGCAATGGGGGCAGCCCAAGATAGTTTGGTTCCTTATAACAGAGAAAACCAGCGGTCTTCAACATCTGATCCACCAACAGTAAAATCCAACTCCTTAGGGGGAGATTTCAAACAGAAAATGCAAATCAAAGACCAAGGCATGGGTGAATACTCTATGGAGCCTTTCTGTTTGACTAGATTGCCAACATCACCTAGATCGCATGGTTTACCTACTATATCAACACATCTGGCAACTCAGCCCATAACTAAATTTGATGGTACCTTCATCCAATTGGGGACTCTAGCACATGAATCAGAAGATAAGGATGTTCTTAACTGGCTATACAAAGATGAAGAAGAAGCTAATAGAGCAGCCGCCCTAGACATTGTTCTACCGACACACCTATATGGAAAAGGCTACTTGATCATGAAACAAATGGGATATGGCGGCAAAGGACCTATTGGGAAACGCCAAGAAGGAGTTACGGAACCTATAGATCTTCCTTCACAACCTAGTAGAAATAAAGCAGGATTAGGTTCTAAATTCACTTTCCTATTGAAAAGGCCACCACACACAAATGCAAAACCTCAATGGAAGGAAAAGAAGAAATACAAGGAAGAATCCTGGCAGGAAGCTCTCTTTGAGTCAGCAGAAACAATCTGTAAGGCAAGAGAACGTCAAGATCAGAAGATACATCAGGGAAAGCTTTTGAATCATAAGAAGGCCATATCTGCAGTAGTGGCTCATATTCACACACCAATGGCTCAAGACCGAATCATATCATCACAAGAAACCATCATTCCTTCCAGGGGAAGCACAATCTATGAACAAATCCAGACTATAGAAGATGGATCGGATACAGAATCAACACAGAATATCAAAATAGTATCTATCATCAAGGATTTGTTTTTGCCATACAACATACCTATTTACAGCACAGATAGAATTTGGGATGATGCCTATGAGACAGATTCAAATGAATATGAATGGGGTGCTTGCTCTGATACTACTACAAATATCCCAGATGATGTTGATTTCATATCCATTTCTCAAGAAGAACATAACGCAGAAGATAGACCTCTTGAATTTGGATCACAACATATCTATGACGCTCTGGAAAGTGAATAGAAATATTACGAACAATTCTATGTCGAAGATGATGCCATCGAAGACCTCGATGAAACCTTAGCCTTCTTTAAAAACAAGACCCATCACGATGATAACTCTATCCTAACACTTACAGTAGCTGAACTTGACCCACCCCATGATTCCTTACCACTTGTCTTTCCTGACCTAATCGACTGGGACGAACCTGAAACAAGTGATATACCTATTTTCCCAGATGATGCATCTATTGTCCATTACCTATGTACCATAAATTCGGAAACAGTATCTACCAGCGAACGACATAATGATATCTGTAAATCAGGGAGTGTCAAGTCTCTCAGTCGCAAAAATGAATCAAATAATGAATCTAATGCTGAAAACCAGTCAATGGCAGCAATGGATCCCAAAAAAGTAAAAATGAAGGACGCATCCGAGGGTGAAAACCTTTTTAAGGCACCTAACGATGGGAGACTTGACACTCTTCCTGAACATTTTCATGAACGATCACCCATATTGATTGAGCCCACTCAATCAATCAACATTGGTACCACCGAAGCAGCTAGAAACATTCACCTTGTAGAATCTTTGACAGAGGAGGAAAGATCGGCATTCATCATCTTCTTTAAAGGACAACAAATTAACTTTGCCTGGTCATATGCTGATATGCCCGGAGTAGATCCACACCTAATCATGCATCACTTGTCCATCTCTGCAGGAGTCAAGCCAGTCAAGCAAAAACTACGAAAGATGAATCCACAGATAGCACTCATGGTCAAAACGGAATTAAAGAAATTATTAGATGTCGGATTCATCCGACCTATTGACTATGCAGAATGGATTTCTAACATTGTTCTAGTCTCAAAACCAGATGGCAGTATCAGAATATGTACTGACTTCAGAGATGTCAATAAAGCTTGCCCAAAGGATGACTTTCCTTTTCCAAGTATTGATATAATTGTAGATCTCACAGCAGGCCATGCAATGCTCTCACTAATGGATGGTTTCTCAGGTTATAACCAAATTAAGATAGCTCCTGAAGATCAAGATAAAACAGCATTCACCTGTCCTTGGGGGACGTACTGTTGGAATGTCATGCCTTTTGGCTTAAAGAATGCAGGGGCCACTTATCAAAGAGCAATGACAACCATCTTCCATGATATGATGCACACATTTATGGAAGACTGTGGATGATTTACTAGCAAAATCCTTCACCAGAGCTGAACATCTCGGCATTCTAACAAAGATCTTTGATCGATTGCAAAAATTCCAAGTCCGACTCAACCCTAAGAAGTGTGTCTTCGGGGTTACATCAGGCAAATTACTGGGCTACATAGTATCAGCTAAAGGTATTGAAGTTGATCCAGCAAAGGTACAAGCCATCATGGAAATGCCACCACCATGAAATATCAGTCAACTCAGATCTCTACAGGGATGACTTCAATCAATCCGGCGATTCATCGCTCAACTGGCAGATAAAAGTCTTCCCTTTAATCATTTGCTACACAAAAATGTACCTTTCAAATGGGAGGCTAAGTGTGAAGAATCTTTTTACCAAATTAAATAGTACCTGATGAATCCACCAGTTCTAGTACCACCAGTTGCTGGAAAGCCACTTATTCTATATATCTCAACAACAGATATTTCACTGGGGGCACTATTGGCACAAGAAGATCAACAAGGAAAGGAACATGCCATATACTACATCAGTAGAACATTGAATGGCTATGAGCTCAACTATACATTTATTGAAAAGGCTTGCCTAACAGTAGTCTTTGCATCTCAGAAATTCTGACATTACATGCTCGCACACACCATAAAGCTAGTTGCAAAAATTGATCCTCTCAAATATCTACTCAGCAAAGCCGCTCTTACAGGCCGATTGGCTAAATGGGTCATGATTCTTAGTGAATTCGACATCCAATACACAGAAAGACGAGCCATCAAAGGACAAGCAATTGCAGATCAATTGGCCGAAGCACCGCTACCAGGCAAACAAACCATGGAGGTTGAATTTCTGGACAGGGATGTACTTGTTCTTACTACTAAACAATGGACCCTATACTTTGACGGATCCTATACTCAACATGGTTCAGGTGCCGACATTCTGTTCATCACTCCTGAAGGACACACTATGCCAAAATCATACAGACTTATGTTTCCATGCACAAATAATGTGGCTGAATATGAAGCACTGGTCATCGGCATCAAAATGGCTGTCGAATGGAAAATCACAGAATTAAAAGTCTATGGAGACTCACAATTGATCATCAATCAAATCAACAACAACTATCAAACAAAGGACGACAAGCTACTACCTTACAAACACATGGTGGATGACTTCAAATAGTATTTTGTGCACATCACCTTTGAGCAAATACCAAGGTTGAACAACAAAGCAGCCGATGCAATGGCTACAATCGCTTCACTACTACAAATTCCTGAGCAACAGAGTCGTTATGAGTTCCTGGTAGAGCAACTGTTCTCCCCCGCCTATGACCACTCCGAATCCCATGTTATCTATACCTTGACTGGTTCCGATTCTCCACTATATGGATCGCTATATGACTACCTCAAGCATAATATCTTACCCATTGACCAATCACATAACCAAAAACGTAACTTTATCCGACAAGCTGCCCGTTACACCCTTACCGCTGATACCTTATATCGTCAAGGTCTAGATGGTACTCTTCTTTGTTGTCTTGATCGTAATGATTCTGATTTAGCCTTACACGAGCTTCATGAAGGTATTTGTGGCACACATTCGAGTGGCACTACTCTTGCTAAAAAGCTTCTACGAATGGGATATTACTGGCCTACAATGGAGAAAGACTCATATCATTTCGCCAAGAAATGTCCTAAATGCCAAATCCATGGCAATCTGATACATGCACCAGCACAGGAACTGCAACCATTTACCACATCCTGGCCCTTTTGTCAGTGGGGATTGGACCTGGTAGGCAAGATACATCCTTCATCTTCAAATGGACACAAGTTCATTATAACTGCAACAGAATACTTTACCAAATGGATCGAAGCAGTTCCCATGACCACAGTGACTGAGAAACAAATTGCCTCCTTTATCCTAAATTATCTGATCTGCAGATATGATATTCCAAGTTCAATCGTCACAGATAATGGACGACCTTTCAAAAATCAAGATGTGCAGGAACTACCTTTCAAAAATCAAGATGTGCAGGAACTATGTGAAAAATTCAAAATCCAACATTGGTTTTCTACACCATACTATCTACAAGGAAATGGTCAGGCAGAAGCATCTAATAAAACGATCCTAAAAATTCTCAAGAAAACAGTGAATGATGCAGGCAAAGATTGGCACATACAACTTAATCTAGCACTTTGGGCCTACAGGACTAGCATCCGCACACCTACAGGGGCAACACCATATTCCTTGGTATATGGATCAGAGGCTATTTTACCCTTGGAGGTAGAAATTCCATCTCTTAGAGTCTCTTTGAAAGGTTTGATTCCCGATGAAGAGTATCAAGTCAACGGACTGCAAGAACTGGAACTATTAGATGAACGACGCCAACATGCTTATACTCATCTCAAAGCATATCAGCAACACATGTGCAGGAGCTACAATCATAAGGTCATTCCTCGTAACTTCAAAGTTGGTGATCTAGTCCTCAAAGAAAATCCAAGAAACCAGCAAGATAGAGAAAAGAAAGGGAAATTTGAACCTAATTGGTTGGGTCCCTATGTCATCATATCAGTCTATGGATCAAGTGCCTATCAGTTAACAAATTCTGAGGGAGATGTGCTTGATGATCCAACTAACAGCATTCATCTAAAGAAGTACTATACTTAAGGTAGCCTAGTGCACGGAAAAAGCCAAAAAAATAAAAATAAATAAATAAATAAATAAATAAAAAATCAAAAAAAATCAAAAAACTCCAAAAAAAGCAAAAATACAAAGTACAATAAAAACAAATGGTGAAAACTTGGTAAACAGGCGCCCTTGTAAAAGGTCGGCTCCTTTATCTATATCCATGCCATTTTATCCATCAAAACACTATCGGCCATCGCCCGACACTTAGCATATATCCATTTAGGACATACTTAGCGTAGTCACTATCCTGAGTTATTCATCTACCACATTTCACCACGGCTTGGAAATCACTGTACATAATCATATCCAGAAGAACACTCATCTAGGGGCATTAAACTGTTCAAAAACTTGCAAACATTCAAGACATGCCAACTATTGCAAAACTCAGACATATGGCATCCAACAAACACAACTACACTACATCACAACAACCAAAACACAAACAAATACACAAGAAACTCAAGGATGGATGATTTTCTGAAGTACTAAATGTTGCATTATCGCATTAAGGTCTTGATTATTTTGCATTTTAAACTTTTTTAAATTGGAATCTCCTCTTTATCTCATAAAAAGCTTCACAGCCAGAGATCATGAGGAATTTCCAAAATTTTTCTTAGTCTTCTGTCTGGGAGGCGATCACTTGTATTGTGTGAATATTTTCCTCGAGACGTGATCCATATCACTGAAGGCTTGATTCCATTTCACGCATATAAATGTTCTAATCTTGTATGTTTACGCAATACGCACTCAGGTCGTCCTGGTTTAATTATACCTTAATGCTTGTGCTATCTTGCAAAATTAAATATCATGTAAAATTTTACTCAGGTCATTATGGTTCAATTATACCATTATGCTTGTATAAATTTTCAACATATCCAAAAACAAATCAATGCTCAATGATGATATCTACAAAGAAAGCAAACAAATGGCTATATCGGATGGCAAATACAGAATGAGGGATGCTCCAAAAACAATTAGTTGCATTTCATTTTACAATTAGTTGCATATCATGTTACAATTAGTTGCATATCATGTTACAATTAATCGCACATCATTATCCCATATCATTATTACATCATTATTACATCATTTCATATTACATATAACAGCATATTAAATCATACATCTCATTTTCAACATACATCTCATAGCATATAAAAACATACATCCTGCATAACACATTACATCATATATGTAAGCATTACATCATCATATGAAAGGAAGTAGCACACATAAAATGCATCCATAAACACATCACATCGATAAAAAATGGTGCTCCGTATATATATATATCTCTCAAAAAAATGATCAAAATCTACAAATGTGTCTCAAAAATATGTCCAGTATAAAGTAGGCAAACATCCAAAAATACAATAGAGGCCATGTCTCTCAAGTGTGACTATCCCCTGATGGAGATGGTCTCGCTCCGGATGCACCTGCCCCTGGATCTCCAGGAGGATCCTGCCTAGCTCCAGATACACTCGCCCCCGGATCTGCAGAAGGGTCCTGTCTCGCTGGCCCAGTCACTCCTCGGCTCTCAGAGCGTGTCCCAGCAGTTCGAGATCGACTCGATCTCGATTGTGCAAAACTCGCTACACGTCGCTCTCTGGGTACTGCATCCTCATAATGCCGCCTATAATACTCGACCTCCTGTACTCTCCATGTCAGCTCTCTCAGGGTGTCTCTCAATGGACCACCTACCGCTGCTCTCTGTACACTCGCCAAGGCCTCCTCCGCTCGACCCCGCCGCTCTATCTCCGTATCTCTCTCAATGGTCAACTGCGAAATCTGCCGCTGATAGGTCAAAATCTGTGCCTGCAGCTGCTGCACAGTAATCTGTAGGGTCCAGATCTGTGCATCCTCTATGTGACCCGACACTCGAACCCGCAGTGGTACCTGTGCTGGCGCCACTCCTCCCACTCGGCCTGTCCTGGGTGCAGGAGGTGGGAGTATATCTATCCTCCTCCTCTGTACTGGCCTCCCCACCTCCTCCTCTCCTCCCACTGCAGCCAGCACCTCCGTCACTCTACCCTCTCTCCCGGCCCCAATGGCCAATCCTCCTCTCCCCCTCTCAATCCTGCCCTGCAGTACTGCCCTCTGCACACCTCTACCTCTCCTCCTCCCTCTATCTCCTCCATCATCCCCATCATCCCCATCATCTCCCCCGTCTCCCTCCTCTCCATCTGAATCGAATGTCGGTCTCATCTCCTCTGGATCTGAGATCCTAGCCACGGCCCGAGCAGCAAATAAACGAGAAAACTCATCAGTCATACCAGCATCCTGTATCTCTGGGGCATAGTCCTAGATCTGTCCGACCAACCCTGTAAACTCCTCAATGGCCACAACACTGTCAATGGTCGGCCCCCAATCGGCCACATCCTGCTGACGCCGTGCGTACAAGCACGCTCCCTGCGGAATCCCCTGCTGCCTCCCGAACTATCACAAAACTCGGGTAACTAGAAACCGCTCTGTAACAAATGGCGTCCTCCCGATCAGATACCTCATCATGAAAACGAAAGACATCTCCATCCCATCCTTAGCCCACACCTCACAGTCTGTATACGGTCTCCAGGTGACCGTATCTATATCGTCGGACACCCTCCTCCAGTGCTCTAGTTTGCCGAGCTTACGCTGGACAACTAAGCCTCTATAACCATAAGCATAAGCCGCCCCTATGGGCCTATCCCTGTCTGCCAGTGGCCTAGCTGCTGGAATGTGCTCCCAGCACCATACCTGTAATAGGGTCACTCCTGCTGATAAACTCCCATATCCGAGGTATACTACCTCGTGCAGGCTCCTGTAAAGGTGGGCCAACATCGCTGACCCCCATGCAAATCTCCGGCCCTGTGTGACCATCTGCTCCAGAACCAGCCCTCATCCCACTGAAAATCCCTTTGACCTGCGATCAGGACAAAGGAATCCTCTAATGAATCCTGCCAGTATAGATGGCAGCGGTGCATAATCTAAATCTAGAAACTCCTGCCAGGGAATCTCATAGCTGCAGACACTCTCATCATGGAATATCCGACGCAGTGCCTCTGTGCCGCCCTCGTCCGTCTGCTCATACGGTAATATGGCTCCTACCACAGGAATGCGCAGAATACGATAGCAGTCCTCTGGTGTCACTGTCATCTCTCCCGTGGCAAAATGAAAGGTGTTCGTGTCACTGTGCCACCTCTCTGCCAAAGCTGTCAATAATCCCCGGTTCATAGTGAACCGCGACATATCAAGAAGTGAGGTCAATCCGCATCGCTCAATAATGTCCAAGTCTGCCTGTGACAGACGTGGTATCAACGTCCATGGTCTCAGGAATATCTCCCTCGACTGCACGATACCCAATCGCTCCTGTCAACAAAACATATCCCATATCGGTTTTCACATCAATACAAAGATATCAAAATAAAACTTACATCAAAAACATGAAACAAATTTGCTCATCTACAATCAAAGTTCAAAATTCTATCATTTCATATCAACTTGTAAAACAATTCAAGTTCTCAAAAACCATATCAAAATTTGTAAAACAACTCAAGTACCACAATCACATAAACTTGTAACACAACTCAAGTTTCCCACCCATATCAGTTTGTAAAACAACTCAAGTTTCCAACCCATATCGGCTTGTAAAACAACTCAGGCTTTCATACACATTTGAACTCAAAATAGACAACGCAAATAATCATGTTCTGATCAACACAAACAGCTTGATATCTATACATAACTTGGAAAATTGCACATCAAAACAAGTTATACAAATACTCATCTTGGATACATACATCAAAAACACGACAGGCACGCAAAAACACAACTTTTCAAAATCTACCCAAAACACAAAATTTTCATGGATGCGCTAAAACAGACCTGAAATGCGCTAAAACAGACCCACGCGCTAGGCTGCTTGTCCTACGCACTAGGCTGCTTGTCCTACGCGCTAGTCTATCTGCCGTCTGCGCTAGATTTTATCTATGCGCTACCTTTATCTACTTATGCGCTATCTAATTTAGCCTATGCGCTAGACTCTGTCTACGCGCTAATATTTTCCTCCCTTGCGCTACCCAAACTACCCTATGCGCTAGACTCTGTCTACGCGCTAGTCTATCCTCCCTAAGCACTCCTCTTTTCATCCTATGCGCTAGGTTCATCCTACGTGCTAAACCCCTTTTCCTAGGCGCTACCCTTTCAGCCCTATGCGCTAGGTTATACCTACGCGCTAAACCCCCTGCTTCATACGAACTTCTGCGACTCCTATGCGCTAGGTTAGCCCTACGCGCTACCCTGTTCCTCCAACGCGCTACTAAACGCATTACCTACACTATTCTACGTGGACGCGCTAACCCAAGTGTTCTATGCGCTAGCAAAATTATTTTGGACGGAACTATTAAATTGACTTCAATGCGCTACTTCGCACTGCGTATGCTCTAATCTACGCCCTAGACGCGCGAAAATGATTTGTCCGACTTTGAAAATTCAAAAAACACCTAAAAACGACAAAACCAAAAATCAAAAAGAGGTCAAAAGAGTTGACTTACTGGTGGTCCACGTGCTGCTAGTCTCCGGTACCTCCGAACGCGCTCGAAACGGTGTCTGTGATAGGGAATAGGCATTTTCTCTCCAGAGCCAATTCTCTTTTCTTCAAAGTCAACAAGCACAAATGCGTTTAAATCAAGCCCTTTTCCCCTTTTATAGGAGGAAAATGAAATTAGGGTTAGCTAACTGAGCCTATAATATTGTCGCGGTCTTCCCTATACCACAACATTTGTAATTTATCGGGAGATGAATCAATTTACACACTTTCTACACACACGAAATCCTACACATCATACGAACTTCATCAATTTAAATAAAAAAATTTTCAAAAAAAAAAAATATTGATTCATCTCCCGAGGGGGCATCACATCAAACATTGAATCTGGGGCATCACATCAAAATTGAGACACGACTGGCAAATCAAAAGAGCGACACAAAAATTGCATTTGATCATAAATCATAATAAACACATCACTTTTCTTTGAAATAACATGTGCACACACGTCACTTCAAAGAGGGGCAAAATGTAGACGTATAAAAATGACCATATTCCTAAATGAATATTTTATGTTCATTTCCCTATTTAATTAAATCCAATTTGATTAAATTATCCACATTTTTCTATTTTATTAAGTAAATTATTCAATTTATTTAAATAAAATTCACTATACCATTTAATGAATAAATCATTTTATTCCATTAAATCCCCCTAGCCACTTTTAATTAAATTCAAATTTAATTAAATAGTTATCCTAAATTGAATAAATCAAATTTATTTAATTACAACCAAATTGAATGAAAATCAAATAAATTCAATTAAAACCTATTATCCCCCATCCACTTGCAAAATCCTAAATCCCTTCCTAATCCCTTCTAGAATCTTCTAATCGATTCTAATTAACCTAAACCCCCTCTAAACTTTGTCACATCCCTAAGCAAAGGGAGGTCACTTCTCAAATGGCCCAAAGTCTTGGATAACCATTGAAGGTTTTCAACCTTCAACCACCAAAACCCTTAAAGTCTTTGAAAACCATTGAAGGCTTCCAACCTTCAACCACTTAATCCCCAAAGTCTCCAATAACCATTAATGGTTATTTCAAACCCTCCCACATGGTTAAAACATTTGTTTTGACTCAACCTCTACCCAACCCAAGGGACTCATTAGGCCATTAATGCTTTGACCATGATTATCTCTTAATCATTTGCACAAAGGTTTATCTTTGGATTAGATCCTAATTCATTGGGTAAACCTAACTTAGACTTGACCCTTAGCCTTTAGATAACCATGAGGTCTTCTCAGGCCTTTAATGCCTCCAACCTCTTCTTTCAACCCAATCCTGTGTTGACATTTGTCACCATTTCATTGGTGCCAATTGTGCACATGGATGCCCAACTTTCAACCCTGGCCCTTGATTAAACCTTTCAATCTTGACCATCCATTGCCCTGTTTGTGCTATAAATAGAGCTCTCATTCCTCCATTCTTAACAATCATCTTTCAAATTTGAAGCATCACACTTATGCTCAAATTCTTTCAAGCTTTCTCATTTTATATATGCTCCTCATTTAGCCTCTTTTAGATCATAAATTAGACTAATATGCATGCTTAGATTACTTTATTTACCATTTTAGCTCAATCATAGATTAAATATAGTATGCTAGGATAGTATTCATGCTAACCCTGTCATCTTATCATTTAGTCTATTGCATTTTAGCATCATACATAGCTTAACATTCATCTCATACTAAAATCAATTAAAAATCTCTCTCGTTCTCATATTTGCCATCCCTAAGCCATTTTGCTCAGTAATCTGAGAGCAAAACATTGGTTTGAGGGACATTGTGAGATAGAGAACCATGGGACCCTCCTTGGGAAGCTGAGTAACGCAACGTTACTCCATAGCTTGCATCAAGAAGTCCTGTGTGTGTGTGTGGATTGATATTTATCGTAATTTTTCACATATTTAGTTTTATTAACCCATTTTTCCCACATACACCAGTGACTAGACTACACCAAGATGAATGATTTAATCTATATGGGCATGATATTTAAACTATATGGATGAAGAATTCAAGCAATAATGAATAAACTAAATATGGAAAAAGCTAAACTAAGATGCAATAATCTCAAAAAAAAGCAAGCACAATATCTCCAATGACTCCAGAGCAAAATCAACATAATAATAATCTCCAAGGTGTTTCTCAAATATCTCTGGGGTGATTTGAATGAGAGCTGGAGGCTGAATTTATAGAAATTCACAAGAGAGATCAAGAAAAAGCACAATTTAGAATTAATTGAAATAATTGAGAAATCAGATTCAGTTAACCTCGAGATAGATTCCAATTATAGTTTAATTGAAATGCATTCAGATAAGAAGTTCAAGTTGCATTAGAAATAAGAATTAATTAATTCCATGCATTTGTGATAAAAATAGATAATTCTTTGATTTATTCAAGAAAAGAGCCTTTTCAATGCAACTGGACTTCTTTTTCTCAAAAGCTGGGAGTTCCAATTTTAGAGAATGATTAATAATTCAATTAATTGTTTTTCTGATTTCAAGTTCTCAATTTAGAAAAAGAAATAATATCTCAAGTTTGATTCCTCTCTCAATTTAATTCTTTTATTTTATTTTCAATTTAACTCTTGCTTTGTGATTAATTCCTCTTTTGTAATAAATTAATTCCTTTTTTGCATGATTACATGGCAAATTTATTAATTAATTAAATATGTTAGGATATTTAATAAATTAAAATAGGATAATTGATCAAAATGATATTCTTGGAATGATTCAATTAATTAAATAAATATTTAATTAATATTGAATAATTTATTTTCCATGTGACACTTGATGATTAAAAAATTAATTAATTGTGTGCTCAAGATTGATTTAATTGCCTTTGGTTAGGACCTTAGTGATGTTGTCAAGATTAGGGGCCCATGGTTTAGATGACCAATTTTAGGGTATTACATTTTCCCCTCTTTGAATTAATGTGCGAGCAGCGTGTTGGTTCAAAGAATAGTTGATGTCTAGGAGATGGCAGTTCCGAACTTGATTGATCACGAACTAGATGAAAAGTGAGGTGTTTAGCTTGATTTGAAGCAATGAAGCTGAACAGAGTTGATTAAAGTGATACCAATCCCAAACATGATTGAACTAATAACGATATAGAGCAAAGATACCAAACTTGAACTTGATTGATCAAGAAGCGGATCTTACTAATCTAGAACTTGATTGAACTAGACACAACGAGCGAAGATAAAATTGATCTTGAACTTGATGGGTCAAGATACGATGAGCGAAGATAAACTATCCAGCTTGATTTGATGCGATGAAACTGAACACCTTCTTAGATTGAGTGTGTGATTGAAGATGCTCTTTAAACCCTTGATTGAGTTTAAACGAATAATCAGGTTGATGAAAAGAGATGAAACTGATTAATGTTAAGAGACTGATTCAGATGAAAACAATATCAACTTGATTTGAAATGATGAAATTGATATGCCCCTAGCGATTGATTTGATTCGGATGATCGAGAGATCTCAACTTGATGTGAAGTGATGAAGCTGAGATGCCGCTTAGCAATAAGAATTTGATTTTCTTTAGTTAAAAAAGATTTTTTTGCTCGACATTGAAGATGTGAGGTCATGAGGTCATGAGTATGCCCCCTCGGGAGCGAAATCGAAAGATAGCGAGGGTACATGATGATTAGGCAATTTTTTAGCGATGATAGTTATTTGAGCACAAATTGATTCAAAGGAATTTTTGAAAATTCGGTGTTGATTGATGAGAAATTGAGCGCAAAGCTGATATGTAGAATTGAATTGAGATTCAGCGTTGATTATTGAGTGCAAATTGAAGCAAGAATGAGCATCTGATGAAAAAGCGCTAAGTGGTCCAAATTGTGAAATTGACTAGGAAAATGATCTCATATTTTGATTTCGATCCCGAAAAATGGAATCAGAACAGGCAAATTAGCTAAGGGTACAATTTTCAAATCTATCAGAGCAAGTTGAAAAATTAGGGTTTTGACTCTATATGGGGTAAAAGTGTCATTTTCAATTCATTTTAACCTCCCAAGTTTGAAAATTCAAAAAGCCTTATGTGAAGAAAAATGGTTCCCACTCATATGCATCGATTCAAGTGCCAGAGACGACACAATCGACCTCGAAACTATGAGCCAACAGTAAGTGATCGATCTTAAGCCTATTATTCATTTCAATTTTGAATTTTTTGTTGAATTTTTCAATTTTTGGCATGTAGAAGTTGAGCATTCTCATTTTGTTGTGCGAGACAGGATCCTGTCTCGTACGACAAACTGATTAAATTTGTTTTATCGTTTAAGATCATTAGTTTTGTCATACTGGGCCTACCCTTATGTCGTATGATAACATTCAAAAGAGCCCCTTTTGTTGTCTTAGGGCTAGTCTTGTGTCGTATGAGAGTCTTTTGTCGTACTAGGTCTATTTCTGACTCATACGAGTTTCTTCCCCTGTGATGTTTTGTCGTTTTGGAAAACAGTAAGCATTTTTGAAGGTGTAAACTTGAAATTTTGATTGTGCAATTTATGTAGTTGAATTTGTGTGATGTTTTACTTTTCTTATATGCTTACTTGAAAAGTTTTCTGATGCTCCGTTGTTTGATTTTTCCAGGTTTGATTGCCCCATGTGTTGTTCAAATGTATATATCCACCAACGATGACATTAGTGCGTCAGTTATCAGATGTAGACCAGGCACATATAGATTTGTGTGGATTGACTCATCTTCTCGAGTTACTCGATATCCGAGTGAATCATGGTATGCTCATGACATTAGTTGAGAGGTTTCATTCAGAGCATAACACATTTCATTTGCCAGTTGGGAAGATGACCATCACTCCCGAGGATGTTTATAGTATTCTCTGTATCCCTTTTGCTGGGGATAAGGTTGATTATGATGCAGCGCAACTTTCTGGGTTACTAGCTGTTAGACATGTTTTCAGGGATCCTGATATTCTGATACATTCTATCAGTTGGGACGTGATGATGGGCAGATATAGTGAGGACTTTCCACTTGCTTGCATCTTGGCAGGTTTTATCGGTTGTTTTCTAATGCCGGACAGGGAATAGCAGGGATTTTTGTGTGGATGGGGCAGGATGTTAGAGAGGCTTATTGAGACCCCTCAGAGATTAGGCTAGGGTTCTTGTATATTGGCTCACATGTATCGCGATATGCATGAGATTGTATATAGGGAGGGGAAGAGTATGGCTACAGGAGTTTTGATTTTGCAGGTATGGGCCTGGGAGCATCTCCTAGTATGCAGACCGATTATGGATGATGCCAGAGATCCACAACAGCCTATTGTTTACCACTATTTTAGATATATTACGCAGCCCCATCTGGGAAAGACTGATTATTAGAGACGACAGTTGGATGACTTGATAGTCATTATATGGAGATCGTATAGGGGTCTGGAGCCTTGGGATGATTGGAGAGTTGTGTGCAGAGACCTCTTCATGACACGACCTCTCATAGGCAGATCACAGATAGTGGTAGAGTGGTTTGTTGTTAGTTGGGTGATGAGGCAGTACGATAGACCTCAGGGGATCTCGCAAGATTTCACTACATACGCGCGTTATGCAGATGAGGAGAGGCAGGGATGGGCACCGAGATTATCTTATGCCCTAGGTATGTAGGAGATAACTGGGTTACAAAAACTTAGATGGGACTATATGGATGATGTTGCAGATGCGGGGGTATTGCCCCAGTATAGGGAGTGGTTTAGCAGTATCCATTCCCGAGATTTACGGATCCAGCTAAGCAGGCACCTCACATAGAGGAGGTAGAGGATGATGCCCCTATACAGGGATAGGGACATGGACATTGACAGAGGCAGGGACAAAGAGCCAAGGCTCTGAGGTGGGTAGGTGGTCATCCTAGTGCTAGCAGCAGCAGGGTACCCGCTGGAGGTAGGCAGCAGAGAGGAGAGGGTGGATCCCTAGGGACTGTTGGGGTGAGACTGAGCGAAGTGAGGGTGCCGGAGGGTGGAGGAGAGGAGGAGAGAGCAGCATCAAGATAGTTCAGGCAGAGGAGAGAGGAGAAGGGGGGAGCCAGAGGCAGAGATGGAGGAGGCGATGGAGGCGGAGAACCTGCAAGGGATCAGGGGGCTGACACAATGCGGTCGATGAGAGTACGCCTAGCAGGTTTGCAGTCACAAACTGATAGTGGCATAGACTTAGATGGCAGAGCAAGATCGATAACTAGCGGATCTTAGAGTAGAGAGATCGTTAGCTAGCTGAGCTTAGAGTAGAGCGCGATTGTTAGGTCGCAGCGATGAGGGCAAAGCTAAACACTCTTCAGCAGGAGGTTCTCCATCAGAGGAGTCGGGCAACCTATTATGTTGTAGCTTATAGCATAGCAGTTCCAGTAACACAACAAGTTGTACCGTATTCGCAGTATATGGCTTGATCAGAGGGAGCTTGGGCACCTCGTCAGGATCCGGGTCAGCAGGCTCGATCTCCTCCACCAGGCGATGAGGGAGAGGCCGAGAGATAGATATTCTTTTTGTAGCTCTGAGATATTTTTTAGACACCCATTTTTTGTAGCCCTTACGATTCTTGCTCCGATGGGAGTTTGTACATGTCAATTGACATTATTTGTACCCCGAGACATTAATGATTATATATATACGAGATCTGATTGGACTTCATAGTACTTGTGTTGATCGATTATGAGATGTCTTCTATATGTATGCATATTTTTTTTAGTATGAATGTATGTAAATGCAAATGAATATGAATGTTTGTTTTTGTTTCTTTTCATATGCAAATAAATGATGAAAATGAGTAATGAGTAATGCAAATTTTTATATTTTCTTTTTTCTATGCAATAAGATGAATGCGAATGAGTGATAATGAAATGTATGAATCTATATAAGATGCTTATATATGCAACTAACATCTCAATACACAAGTACTTGATCGGAGAAATGATGAAAAAGAGACCACTTAGCTAAGAAATGATGATGAATCCAACTCTCATTCAGAATATAAAGAGATTATTACCATACCAAAATCACTCTAAATTCACAAAATACAGAATGAAATGCAAAATGAGATGCAACCTAAACCTAGTCACTGGATTTAAAATGCTTAAGTTTCATCACTAAGCATAACAAACATAGCAGGCAGATTAGAGTTCCTTTCTTTTCATGTGCAATATTAATTATCTTGTTCACAATGATCCTTTTTTCGTTCATATCCTTGGACAAATTACGCAGGGACCCAGATTGCATGATAAAGAAATTCGCTCAAAATAGACAAAGAAATGATGGGAACCTCCCTGTAGCATACAAATAAGCAGATTCGAGGTATGTGTGGTGATTTCACCTTGATGTGAAGGCTCTTATCATAGACACCCAACTTATTAGATGTTTCCAGATCATCGAAATCATTCCTACAAGCAGAAAACAAAGAAAATATTATGCCCCCAATCCTTGCTCTTAGTCAAGATAGACTTCCTCGAGTTACTCAAAGGGAATAATAATCGAAAACAAATATACAAGATAGCATACAAAGAAAATTTTTCATGCATAGCTCAAACTGTTTAGTGATTGTTTTCTATTATGTTGTTTTGCTTGTGTACTCAGTGATTAAACTCTTCGGTAGTTAGGAGAGAGGTGACTGACTCAGAGTGGACGACCAGGTTTCACTGACGAAAAGATGACTTGGTTGATACTGCTTAGGACATGTAATGTGCTCTGTTGATTAACCTAAGACTAGGACATTAATCAGTTTCAAGCCATGGGGGTTCTAAAAGAACCAGGTTGTCACAAAACTGACTAAAATGTATGTACAAGTGATAATAAAGATGCATGAAAGCAAGAAATGCAAATGTTGCATTGATAGATGGAGCGTTGAGTACAAGAGGCGTCTGTTTGCCAGGTTTTCACGTACTTGGCAGAGATTCTTTTTTTTTCTTTTTTTTTTCAGGACTTTTTTCAGCTGTACAGGTTGCTGGAGTAGAGAATGCTAAGTGAAGAATTCCTTCAAATGGATGGTGTTAATCAGCTCATGGAGCTGTTCTCCTTTCGATTTTGAGAGCTGATAGGCACCATAGCCAAATACTGAAGTAACGATGTAGGGACCCAGCCAGTTGGGTTCAAACTTCCCTTTGTTGTCTCGAAACTGTTGATTTTTAGGATTTTCTCTGAGAGTTGGGTCACCAACATGAAATTCTCGTTGTCAAACCTTCTTGTTATATCCTCTAGACATTCTCTTTTGATACACTCTGAGATGATCAAATGCCACTTGCCAATGTTCATCCAGCAATTTGAGTTCTTGCAATCTAGATATTCTATAGTCTTCACCAGTAACAAGACCTTGCAATGAAACTCTTAGAGATGGTATTTCTATTTCAATAGGTAATACTGCTTCGGATCCATACACCAAAGAAAAAGGTGTAGTCCCAGTAGGTGTTCTGATACTTGTTATGTAAGCCCATAATGCAAGATTGAGCTACAGATGCCAATCCTTCCTAGATTTGTTAACTGTTATGTGTAAGATAGTCAATAGGTTTTTGTTAGATGTCTCAGCTTGTCCATTTCCTTGAGGGTAATATACAGATGACCAGTGTTGTTTAATTTTGAATTTTTCATAGAGCTCGTCCAGATCTTTATTCTTGAATTGTCCTCCACTGTCAATCATGATGGACGAAGGTATCCCATACCTGCAAATGATATGATTTAGAATAAATAGAGCTACTTGTTTACCGATTGCTTTGATGAGCGGAACCGCTTCTACCCACTTAGTGAAGTACTCAGTGACAGTTATGATAAACTTGTGTCTGTTGGATGATGCAGGATAGATCTGATCAATGAGATCAAAGGCCCATTGCTAAAAATGTCAATGTGTGATGAAGGGTATGAGATCCTTTGTTGGAGCATGTATGAGATTTCCATGTAGCTGACACTTCTCACAAGTTTTAGAAAACTTTATAGCATCCTTCTCCATGTCTGGCCAGTAGTAGCTAGCCCTTAGTAGTTTCTGAGCTAAAGGAAGACCATTCGAATGAGATCCACAAATACCTTCATGAACTTCCAATAATGCACATTTAGACTCTTCAGTTTCTAGACACCTAAGCAATGTACCATCCAAACCTCGCCTAAACAAATCATTAGCAATGATGACATACCGTGAAGCGTTTCGGGTTAAGTTCCTTTTCTCATTATGGGTAAGATTATTTGGAATAATTTGGTCACTCAGATAAGAGTAAATGTGGTTATATCGAGATGAGTCATGTCCAATAATAGAACAGACTATCTAGAACTTAGGAGAATCATAGGTAGGGCAATGTAACTCTTCCACGAGGAATTCAAAGCAAAAATTAGATTCCTGTAACTTAGGTATAGATGCCAAGGTGGCCATAACATCTGCTGCTCTGTTTGCTGATCTGGGAATCTGCTGGAATGATACAAAAGTAAAATACTTCTTGAGATCATCAACCATTCTCTTATAAGGCATCATTTTCTCATCTTGAGTATAATATGTATCATTGATTTGATTGATAATTAGTTGAAAATCTCCATAGATATGTAATTCAACAACCTTCCATTCGATAGCCAGCTTGATACCGTTTACCAAAGCTTCATACTCTACAATATTGTTTGTGTAAGGGAAAATAATATTGTAAGCCTTCGAGATTGAATATTTCTGAGTGATAAATAGTATTTTAGCACCAAAACCATTTTTGGTGAAAGATCCATCAAAGAACATCTTCCATGATTGTTGAGTACGGTGCATTATTGAGTTGTCTGGAAATTCTATATGTAGTGATTGAGTGTCTTCAAGTGGAGCTTCAGCTAGTTGATCTACAATTACCTATCCTTTGATGGCTTTGCATTCCACATATTCAATATCAAACTCTGTAAGTACCATGACCCATTTTGTCAATCTTCCTTTGAGTGTTGCTTTGTTGAGAAGATACTTGAGTGGATCAATCTTAGCTACTAGCTTGATGGAATGTGCCAACATGTAGTGTCTCAATTTTTATGATGCAAAGACTAAAGCCAAGCATGCTTTTTCTATTATAGTGTAGTTCATTTCATAAGACACCAATATTTAGTTGATGTAATATACAGCTCTCTCTTTTTTATTTTCATCTTGTTGTGCCAGAAGTGTCCCCAATAATGAATTAGTGGCTAATATGTATAAGATCAATGGTTTTCCCTGAATTGGTGGCATCAGTATTGGTGGATTGGATAGGTACTCTTTGATCTGTTGAAGGTGCTATTCACATTCTTGATCCCAGTTGTATATTACTCCTTTCCTCAATACTTTTGTAAAAGGTTGAGCTTTGTTTGCCAGTAGAGAAATGAAGCGTCTGATTGATTGGAGACATCCCTGTAAACTTCTCATTTGACTGATGTTCTTCGGAGGTGACATTTCCATTATAGCTTGGACCTTCTTAGGATCAACCTCGATTCCCTTCTTTGAAATGATGTAGCCAAGTAGTTTACCAGATGTCACTCTGAATGCACACTTTTTTGGATTTATTTGGAGTTAAAATTTTTCCATTCTATCTAGTATAGGGCCTAGCTCTTGAATATGCGTCGATCTCTTCATAGTCTTTACTAAAGTGTCATCAACACAATCTTCCATATTCTTATGCATCATGTCATGAAAGATAGTAGTTACCGCTCTTTGGTAAGTTGCTCCTGCGTTCTTCAGCCCGAATGGCATGACATTCCAACAAAAGGTTCCCCATGCACAGGTGAAAGTTGTCTTTTCTTGATCTCCAGGAGCTATTTTGATTTGATTATAACCGGAGAATCCATCCATTAGTGAGTACATCTCATACCTAGCAGTCATATCAACTATCATATCAATGTTTGAAAATGGAAAGTCATCATTCGGACAAGCTTTGTTGAGATCTCTGAAGTCTGTGCAAACCCTAATAGATTTGTCTGCCTTTGACACAGATAATATATTTGAAATCCATTCCACATATTCTATATCTCTAATAAATCCAACTTTTAGCAGTTTCTCTAACTCAGCTTTGACTAGTAGTGCCACATGAGGGTGCATCTTACGAAGTTTTTGCTTGACTGGTTTAACTCCCGGTGTGATAGAAAGATGATGCATGATAAGATCAAGATCCAAGCCTATCATATCAGAGTATGTCCATGCAAAATTGATCTTCTTTTCTAAAAAGAGATGAGTGAAATCTTTCAATTCTTTTGTTGATAATGATTGAGCTACATGAATGATGTGTGGTGTTTCTTGACTCCCAATGTTCATTGGCTGAGTTGGCTCGATCAATATAGAAGACCTCTCCTGGAAGTGACTTGTAGTATATCAAGTATCTCACCTTCGGACGCCTCAGAGAGGTTTTCACCCTTAGGTACGTCTTTTATTTTCTCTTTTTTAGATTTTGACACCACCACAATGTGGTTTTCGCCATCATATCTTTTATTTTTATTTTTCTGATTTTTGCGACTAAGATACTTGATATTTGTTTCAGTCATGTTTTCACTCTATTTGCTGGTGGAAGAGTACATGGGTTCAACTGCGTTTAGGTAATAGGCTAGTGTGTAGTCATTGGAAAAAGTAGGTACATTCATGGGTTGGTCTTGTAGACCACAGTCAATTAATTCAGGATGTACCAAGGATAGAGTGTGGACAGGTTCGAGGGAGTTTACAGTATTGTCTTCACAACTGCGAATCAAAAAGTCAACTTCTAGAAGGATACCTTGCATAAATGTCTCGAGACCAGGGAAAGTCAGAACATTATTATTAAAGTGCATGTTAATGTTTAGTTGACCTAATCCAGTAGACCTACTTGTAGCATCGTTCTCTATGCTAGGCTGAACTTCATATCGAGGTTCGATAGTAACAAGATCAGTAGACAGATTCTTGCCATTTATATCAGAGGATTCAGAGTTTGATGCTGAGTAGATATTGTCATAAACAAGACTATTGTCAAAGCCCTTAGAGTCATTGGATGAAGTTTCTGAGTCTTATTCAAGTGGTTGAGTGAATGTATGTATGGTATCAACACCAACATCTTTAATGTTGCAAGTTCCTTCAAGATTTGTCTCATTTAGCATTTGTATCTGACACACCTGTTGGCATGATCTTGATGGTTCTGTGACTCCCTGTCGTCTACTCCATTCAGCTTCCTCTAGACTAATGACTGGTTCTGCTTCTGTAGCTTCCAATTATTCTTGTGTAATCCCATACCTGATTTGTTCTGTCTTTTTAGAGGGGTATATAATAGATGAAAAAATTTCTGGTATTCTTCCTTCCTTCAACCCTTGTTTATAGTCTGCTTGTCTTTTTAGTCTGATTTCTTGTATCTCCTTTTCTAGCTTTAATCGCATCAGCTCTTGAGTATCATCTGTGATACCACTAGACTCTTCTGGAGTTTCTGTACTGGATGTATCTGAGAGGTGGTCTGGACCCCATTCATACTCATTTGTGTCAGTCTCTGAATCATCTACTTGCTGCCTACCAATGTATGTGACTGGAACTTTCAGTGGTGCAAACAATTCTCTGATTCTTTCTACTTCATCTCTTATATCCTCTAGGACTTCAACTCCTTGTATTGTTGTCGCTAACACCATCGGAGCTTGAGTGTTGACTGTTTCTTCTTTCTTGATTGTTGGTTCCTCTTTTTCTCTTACACACTCTGCTTGATTTTGTTGAGTGTTTGTTTTCTGTAATGTTGAAAGCGATATCCTTTTCTACCACTTAGACTTAGAAACATGTTTTTGGTCTGATGTCTTTTTTGGATTGTACCCCAGTTCAACCTTATCATTTGTTGATTTTGTTTACAGTTGAATCGGTTCAATAATAACCTCTTGATGTTTGCCCAGAGGACCAGTACCTGAATATCCCATGCGTTGAATCATTTTGTAGCCTGGACCATATTGTGTTGAGGAAATCTCACAATGTCGTACTTCTTTGTTTTCACTATCTTCCTTAAAAAGTCATTTTAGAACAACATTCTCTTCTATTTCATCTACTAGGGAAGTAGAAGATTGTACAAAAAGACCATCATATATGATATTCAGAGTTGAAGTTTGTGTTTTCATAGCCTCTTATGGTTTTCTCAACTGTTTCGGCGATGGAGGAAGAGAGACCAATGAAAGTACTGGTTCTATCTTGTATCCATCCATGCTAGTATTGGTAATTTTCAATTTCTTTTCCAAGTCTTTCATCGGGGATTCTGAACTTTCATTTGTAGAGGCTGCTCTATTATGAGGCACAAAGGCATCATCGCCTTTTATCAATGCATTACAAGGGACATTTGTATCAACAAGAATACTGACCTCAACTCTGTTATAAGTAAGCATTGATGGTATGTAGATGGACCTGCCTTCATTTCATGAATCCATGGCCTGCCCAGTAAGATATTGTATGACAGAGGAAAATCAAGTACCTGGAAAATGACATCTCTTTCTACATGTCCTACCCTAATTGGTAATGATACCAAACCTTTAGAGGTCCTTTCCTCTTCACCATAGGCTTTAATTGTTATTTTCTTGACCGGATCAATGACATTTTCAGAAAATCCTAGTTGTGTAAGCAAACTGTAAGTACAAATATTCAACCCCATGCCTCCATCTATCAAAACACATTTGACTCTGTGTTAATGGATCATGGCTTCAATGTGCAATGGCTGGTTATGTGGATGATTTAGGGAATTGTCATCTTTTTTAGAGAAGGTCAAATAGTGAGGTGAAGTTAGATGACCCACCATAGACTGAAACCGATCGATATCTAAATCTTTTGGAACATTAGTGGTGAGAAAGGCATTGTCCAAGATTTCTTTGTGAGCAAAAGAGATTTTTAGTAATTCAAAGATGGAAATTTGAGCATTTGTCTTTTTCAACTGTTCAACAATGCTATATCTAGAGGATGATGATGATGTTAGCCTTTTAATTTATCAAATGTTGATTCTTTTTGTTTGTTTGACGTTGTTTGAGTAGAAGTTGAAGAACTAGCCCCTTGGAGAGTTACTTTCTTTTGAGAACGGGTCATAGCCTTTGCATATCGTGATTCATTTAGTTTATCTTGGATTATGATCACATTACAATATTCAGATTGGGAAGGCTCAATCATGTTGATGATGTCATCATTGCTGGTATAAGTATAATTTACTTTGGCACCTCCTTTGGTCTTTGAGGAATCACCTTGTTCGTAAACAGGTAAGGGGTCCTTAAAAGCTTTATGATCAGTGTTTGTCGGGTGATTCCCGAAAATAATTTTACGAGCGTCCATGAGATCTTGGATCTCATGCTTGAGCTTCATGTAGTTGTTTGTGTTATGACCTTTATTCCTATGGTAGTCGCAGTATTCATTTTCTCTCCACCATTTTGGTTTGACTTTCAAATCATATGGCCTAGAATTATTTGGTAATGTTATCAGGTTGTTTGCCAATAGAGTTTTGAAAGCGGATTCGTATGATTCTTCTAGAGGAGTGAATTCGCGTCTAGGTTTCGAAAGCCAAGGTTTCTCTTTGAACCACTATTTTGCTTTCTTCGGAGGATTTTCTGCTGCGGTTTCAACTGCTTTGAGTGCTTGTGTGCCACTAGCCAAGTTGAATATCATGGGCTTTGAGTTGGTTTTAACAGTGTCTACTACTCCATCATTAACAATGTTCTTACTGTTGTCTTTGCCATACTTCCAATACTTGTTCTTCTCTTTAGAGCTAGATCCTGGTTGTGTTTCTTTCCAAGGCATGATATCTCCTTTCTTTATAAGCACATCTTCCATTCAGATAGCATTATCTACCATTTTGTTAAATGATGGGTGTACTTGCATTTGGATACTATATTTCAATTCAGGGATCAGATTGTTGACGAATATATCCATTTTCTCACCATCTGGGATAGGTTGTGAATACCTAGAGAACACCTTTCTCCAACGTTGGAGGAAAGTGAGAAAAGGCTCCCCTATTTTCTGTTTGGTATTGCAAAGTTTGATCATAGTAACATGATGTCGAATATTATAGGATTATTGTTGTAAAAATAGTTGGATTAGTTCTTCAAAAGTTTATATCCCCTTAGGTAGATTTGAGAACCATTCCATAGCTCGTCCTCCCAAACTCCTTGGAAAAAGGTGCATGAGATACATTTGATCGTGCATGAACTCCATGCAGGCAACACAAAATTCTCTAACATGATCTTGAGGATCTAAGGTACCATCATATTTGTCAAATTTTGTAATCTCAACTCGTGAAGGGAATGGAGGCATGTATAGGTTTTTGTCAAATGGAAATGGGCATATTGTCTCTAGAGAATATTGTTTTGGGGATTTATCCTTATTTTTTAGTTCTGTGATCTCAGTCCATAAAGCTTGTAATTGTCTGTGGAACATTATTATAGGTGATTCTTCCTTTTTAGTGACGAGAGTTTGAACGTCATATCCAGTAAGAAGTTTGGCGCCTTGTTTTGCTAGTTCTAGAAAATAGTCTTATTTTTCTCTAGCCATGATAGCCTTCATCATTTTTTGGAAATCTTTATCCTTTTGACATTTATGAATATCTTTTTTTGGAGGTTCGAAATCTTCAACTCCACTTGATGAGGAATCATTATCGGTTTCATGAATATTGAGGTTGTCTTTGTCATTTTGTTCTGTTCTAGGTATAGTGGGAGATAAATGTTCATCATAAACTGGTATCTCTGATGATGAAGGTTTATCAGTCAGGGGATCCTCTTCTTAAAATGGAATATCTTTATATGAAAAGGGTTTCCCTTTGCCTTTGGCATCTTTCTTACGAGAACTCCTAGTTTGAATAGGCATTTTTATTGATTGGTGTGACCTAAAGTTGTTTGTGATGCAGAAGTCAAGATCAAATTCAGAGCTAGTTGTTCAGTTAACGTATTGTTTGAGAGAAGCAAATAAGATTTAGTTTGGTTTCAGGAATGATTTATCCTGTATAAGACATTTATCTAAGTTGATCTGAGAGAAGTGACTAAGACTCAGTCTGATTTCAGGAAAGATCTATCATGTATAAGACATTTATCTAAGTGACTTAGGTTTGATATGTAGTTGATTGAACTAGCTGAAAGATGATCGACAAAATCATGCAACACAAATGGTAGAGGTACATTGTTTTGATTTGTTTATGCTCAGGATGATGATAACCAGTTTTATGCTCGCTATAGACTATTTTAGGCAAGTTTGACTATTTTGAACTGACAAAATCAGAGATTCGTACGACAGGTTTCTCAAGACCATACGACAATTCAATAATTTCAGGACGACAACAACAGTATTTCATGCGAGTTGTTTCCTTGTACCGTACGACATATGGGTATGTCTGGAATGACAGACTGATCAATGCAAAGGTTTATCGTATGACACAGGATTCAGGATAAAACGACAATTCTCAGAACCAGACGATAGACAATCAGGACTCGTACAATGCAGGATGCAGGCTCAAACGACAAACTGTTAGGACTGATGGAATTTAGTATGACATAAAATATGAAATAGAATGATAAATCAGAAGACTTGTATGACTGTTTATTGGAAAGAGGCAAAATTTTGAGTTTTCAATGACTGAGTATGATCAGATTTGAGATGGACTAAGTTTTTTATCGCTGACTAATGATGAGCAGTTTAGAGGTGGACTGAGTCTTTGACAGCTAAGGTATACTAGTTTGTGACATGAACAGAGTTTTGAGTAGGATAGACTAGTTTTGGACAGAGTTTCAACTGGGATAGACTAGTTTTCGACACAGATAGAGTTTCAACTTAGGATAGACTAGTATTGGATAGAGTTTTTGATCACTGAGTTGTTTCTTGTTTTCTCTAGTTTTGGTATTTTAGTTTTAGTTTCAGGGATGAAAACACAGAAAACACTAATATGAATAATAACTCCAACATAGAATGCAAACCCTACGGAATTTGGTGAGAGAATAAAACCTTTTCTTATAGACTCAGGTACATGTTGATGTGCGTTTTGACACACCCACCAGCAGTCAGGTAGTTTATGCAAAAACTCACCACCTCTCTTGAAAAGTAACGGGTTTGGAAGAACTCGCTACCCCAAGGTCTCTATAGTCGGGTCTTGACGGTGATGGATAACTCAATGGCTGATGTGGTTATACCTATAAAGGGGCCTGTTGGTTAGAACTAAATCTCGCTGGTTTACGAACAATTGCACTTCCTCTTTTTTTTTGTATTTTATGATTTAAGACTCTCTGGAGAAATAAAATGTGAAGCGTAAGGGAAACAAGAAAATAAAAATAAAGATCAATACAATGACAACTCAATAAACTATTCAATTAGTTCCCTACAATTTGAGCAATTATCAAATATTATCCAAGTTAGCATTCAACAACGGATTTCCATAAAACCTGCAAAATCATCAATTTCACAAATCTGTGGACATATAATCATCAACAGTATGGCCTATCACAGTAATTCCCATACACCACTAACGTGCACAATATGGTTCATATCATAATAGACAAAAAGATTACCACGTTGCTAACTCAAAATAATAGACGTTACCAATTACACAGAACAATTTGGTAGAATATAGATGTAAATTAGGCAATCTACAAGCTGCTTTTCATATTAATCTCCATGAATGTATAGCAAAAATAACTCAAACTTCTTAACAATCTGCAAAAATCTCTAAAAATCTCTAAGTGGGCCACAAATCATCAATTTGGGGACCCTTACAAATGAATTGAACTTCTCAATTTATAGAAATTTTTCACCCTATTATTTAGGAAATTACTTTATCCTAAATTAAGAACTAAAATTAGGAGTCACAGTTAACTTGCAAGTTTCTGCCTGGACACTCCACTTAACAACTACGAAATGGACGTTGCATGAGCACTACGAAGACCATGTTGGGTGAGCAACATTTTTGTAATCATCCAGGATTTCTTTCAAAATTGGGACTTGAGTAGGAGTAGCAGTTTTTAAAATCAAGAAAAAGCTTTGCTATCTTTAGCAATTGTGTGCCTAGCTTTTTTTTATTTCTTGATAAATGCCTTATAATTTTCAATTATACATGCAACTGCTTGGACTGACAGATTGGCTACATGCTTAATTCTAAATTTATACTTCTTCAAAGTCTCCTCTACATGTACTCCTTGTTCCTCTAACTCTTTTACCGTATCCGCCACCTCCTGACACTGAGTAATCAGCTGTGTGTATCTATCCATAAGGGCAACATCGAATTGGGCAGCAGGTCCTAAGTTTTGTGCCTCATATGCATCCCATTGATTCAAAACTTGCTGCTAGTCCATTATTCCAGTATCAGCTATTCTGAGGCCAAAAGGCCCTAGTACATTCATTACAAAATCCTCATATGACAAAATCTCTCTGAGAAGAGGGTCCCAAATATTAGTCATCTCCTTGACATACTACGGATACATCTCTACTTTCAACTCCAAAATGTATATGTAGGATTGTAGATTCTCACAACTATCCCCTCCTAAGAGGTCTTCTTGTATTATCAGCTCTTCTCCTAACCTTAGTATCCTTTTCAAAATTTGGAGCTGTTTATTAAAGGTGTTCTCCTTCCGCTCCCATTGTGTGGAACAAGATGCCAAAGCTCCACCTGCCTATACCTCTTTATGGTATATTTCCATCATGTCCTATAGAAACAACCTAATTTTGGCTGCATTCATTTGAGTCCAAGAATTAGCGGCCGCAGCTACTCGTCTCACCTCCAATAGTGTCTTTACATCTCCTTCTGGCAAGGATGAGGTTGAAGAGAGGTCATCTATCCTATAGGAGTCCAAAGGTTTACACATTTCTACCAAGAGGTGTTTATACTGCCCTAAGTTGCGCTTTAAGTTCTACATTTGAGCTATGCTCCTTTTCCATGCGCCATCTGACAACGCTTGTGGCTAGTTCCAAGGTATCTAACTCTCCCCACTTGGTCTGCTTACCTAGGTTTATCTGTGATACTTGGTATTTGGGAGAAGCTTGTCCCTCGGCCTCTGATGGAATCGCCACATTTGCAATCACTTCACCAGAACTAGTTTTTGACAGGTGGTGAACTGTCTTCAACTTCTTAATCTTTGGTGATTCCTCAGTGATTGCTTGTTGTAGAGTAACCTTGGGAAGCTCTGCTTTTCTCTTTCTCTTTTCAAAGGTAAACTCTTACCATTCTGGTATATCTTCAACTTTATCACCTTGATGTGATACAATCTCAGCAGTTATAACATGAACCTCTACCTGCTCCCGTTTGGCCAGGAACGTGGAATGATGAAATTTGGTGGGCTAAGTTAGCTTGGAGAGCTTGTTGTTTGTGTAATTCTCCTAGCTTACCACTAACTTCCTCATTGAATGCCATTTCTTCATTCCCTAGCCCCATCTCTGCTTGCTCGACTTCTATATCCTTAAGCAAGTCTTTTTGGTCTTGAGGAGTTAGAATCAACCTTTCATTCAGGATGTCCTCTGCTTCACCTCCTTCTTATTCAGTACCTAGAGGTTGTTGTTGGTTGAGATCCTCTTCCTCCTGGTCAGAGTCAAACTCAATGTTTCTAATTTTCACTTTCTCAGTAGTGGATGTAAAATCTTGCACCCCAGGCTGCCCTGTAGATACATTAAGAAATTGTGGTGTGGGAGCAGCGGTGCCCGAAGCACTTGTTGTACCTGTGGAAGGTGGCTAAACAGGTACCTCCTTGGTGGCCTCTAGGTTCTCTTCCTTTTCTTGAGTATCTTCTCCTTCAAAGTGGCCTATAGCAATCCTTGGAGGGAGAACTCTAGCAAGTTGGACGGAGCCTATCCCATCAGTCACCCCTAGATCTACAGCGTTCTTTAGTAGTTCAGACTCCTTCATCTTTTCTTGGAGTTTCTCCAGCAAGTCCTCAGTGCTTTCTTGAGGCTTGTCTTCCTCACCTGAGTCAGTGGGGGTATTCTATCTTGAAGCCGACCTTGTTTTTTGGGCATACTCTTTATGCCCTCTTGACTGTGGTACCCCTGAGGTGGATTCCTTTTGCTTTGTTTTTGATGCACTGGGTCTGACCCTCTGGCTTAACCATTGTTTAGTCCTATTGATGACCACCTGGGAGACCTTCTCCATATTTGTATCTTTGCTTGCAGACCATTTTACTGGGGAGAGGGGCCTCTTGTCTATTCCTGATTCTTTATAAATTGGATCGAGTAACTTTCCATCATCCCTCAGGTCTTTAGGGAGGTTAGTCTCGATACCATAGTCTCTAACCTGCGGCACGAAGAACCTGTTATAATTCTTCTCCCTGACTTCAAAACTGTCCTGCAAGTTGGCCCAAAAGTCTTCCAAGTTGGGCCTATGCCCCTCATATGCCTTGGGCATAGCTTGCTTAAGTTTCCCGTAGGGATCGTAAAATTCCTTAGTATGATTATATTCTTTCAGGTTCAAATCCTGAAGCTCTTGCTTGGCCAACTTTGCCACTTGTATTTTAGAATAGACGAAGTACCCAATGGACACCGAGAAGTCAATACCTATTTTGTGTTTAGAAGATAACAGTGACTGGAGACCAAGAAGTTGTCTCACATACTCCAGCAGGATTACCCTATCATTACAATAACGACGCAACAATATTGGATTCCCTGTGAATTCACTAACTCTGATGTAAGTGGAACGTGGGTTTTGGATGAACCAACATGCCCACTCCCGAATAATAGCCATGGTTTCTGAGCTTATCCGATATCCTGTGTCTCCAGTCAACTTAATGATTATAGGGAAGATGAAGGCATCATTAACCCTCTTGAAGTGTGTCTTTGCATTCGTTAGAGTGAGCTGGGAATAATATTCCCATATCTTCTTCTGTCCTTCCTTCTCTCCTGACTGCCCTTCTACCTGTAGGCCTGGAAACTTTCCAGCTCTGGCAGCTACCCAAATGACATAGGATGTGAAAAAGAACTTTTGGGTGTGCTGCACCTCCTTCATTTGCTTACAAATGTTATCCGAATGGATTTGCGGCCAATCAAAGTATTGCTTTCCTACCAATATGGTACTCATAAATTGGAAAATCCAAGGGTGGAAATTCTTGCAGTCAGGCTTGCCGAAGGCCCTGCTGAGCATAATAATTAAGTCCCTTTGAGGCTCTTTGAAGTCTGCCCTTAGGACCTCTGTAATGTTGAGCCCTGTTTTCCTCTCCTCTTCCAACCAGTTAGTATTCATGTGTCTTTTGTTGGCTGACACCTTCTCATTCCATGTTTTCAAGGCCTCTTCTTTCGTGAGTAAGAATGCCTCTTCCCTAGTTGGGATTCCGAAGATGAACCCTAGCATATCTGGTGACAAGTCAATAACAGTCTTTCCATGTGCATCCATACACTTTCTTGTCCCTGGATTGTAGAATGGAGTGATGGTCATTATAAACTCTGGTGCTTGTAGCGATTGCGGGAATACAATAGCTTCCACAAGACTCGACCTCTTGATCCTTTGGTGGAGAGCATCTAGGTTAGGTTTATCCAATTGGGTTCCAATATCCTCAATCTCTATGCATCCTACTTCGATATCTGTGACCCATTTAATTTGATCGTCCAGCTTCGAAACATGGACCTGTCCTTGATATTGGTACTTCATGGTGGCTGGAAGTCTGTCAATTTCTTTACCTCTTTTATTGGCGGATGAGTCCATCTAACCACTGTAACCTGCAGGCAAAACACAAATTTTAGTCCTCAATATTAAATGTAAATCCTAATCCACTTCGGGACTTCGGGGTCTTGGGGTCCCGTGGTAAGCACAAAGGAAAAAAGGGCTCGGAACTCTAGGGTTCCAGTCTCCAAATTTGGGATGATCTGAAACTCCAAGGATCCGAGGTGGAATGGAAGGCAAAATGAAACCTGGAACTCCGGGGATTCGAGGTTCCGGGGTGGAAGGCTAGGTTAAACCCGGAACTCCGGGGTGGAAAGCTAGGGCGCCCAAAAACAACAAACACAAAAGAACAAAAAAGGAACAAAAATGTGAAAAGACACAAAATCTAGAAAAAAACAAGGAGAGAAAACTAATTCACCAACCTGGTGAATCGAAAATCGAACGGACGCCAAGAAAGAGAGCTCAGGAGTTCGGAGGTTCGGGACTTGGAGCTAGGGAGGAGAAACTCTGAATGCACAAATGAACTCAAAAAGTTCATTATCTCCTATATATAGCCTCCCAAAAACCCTTCCGTATGAAAACCATAAACACGACCCTGGGACTCTGGGGTTCCGGGGTCGACAGAGAGGAACCAAAACCACCTCAGGACTCTGAGACTCCAGAGTTTTGAGGTCGGAACAACAAGGAACCTCGAGACTTCAGGATTCTGAAGTTTCAAGGTCGGAACAAAAAAGAACCTCGGGACTCTGGGATTCTGGAGTTCCGAGGTGAAACTCAAAAGAACCTCAGGACTCCAGAGTTCTGAGGTCAAAAAGACCCAAGACCTTGAGACTCTGGGACTCCAGAGTTTCGAGGTTAGAACAACAAAGAACCTCGGGACTCCGGGATCCTAGAGTTCCGAGGCGAAACCCAAAAGGGACCTCGGGACTCCGAGATTTCGGAGTTCCGAGGTCGACACCAAAAAAGGGAAGAAAGAAACTAAAAAGGGGGTCCATATTTTGACTCAAGGAAACCAAATGGGGAAATAGATATGCTAGGCATAACAAATGATGACTATCTGGGAAAAATGACTATAGGCAATTTAGAATTTCAAAATCTCTGGTTAACCCGATATGTAAGGCTATTATCACTCAAAAGGATGTATAAGAATTTAAAAATGAAAAAGTGATTTGAACAAACAACCAAGATGATAAATAGACATGATCAACTCTTAAGTGTGTGCGTATGATTTATTACTCCATCATTTCAATAATGTAGACAGGCAGAGGAAACTAGGCGCAAGTTACATAGGTGAAGTCTTTAATCGTGTTTCATGCAAGGTTATCCTGGGCATAGCTTTGCTGCCAGCCACACGTCTATAGCCTCAACAAAGATACCTCTGGCCTCCATCAAGTAGTGCTCCACTACCAGCCAGGCGTCCATAGCCCCGGTGGAGATTACTTAAAACACCCATTTGAGTTGCTTAAGAAGATCATTTATCTCATTTTTATTTTTTTTCTCTTCTCTCTTTTTTTTTTGATAGAGATTTATAGGATATAGAGAATGACTTCTTTCTTCAATAATCTCTCAAGCAACTTCCAAACATTGAAGTTTGATGACTGGGTTGGAAGTCACGGTGGATAACATGAAATGCCTCGACTTCGGATTTTTCACTTGATACCCAGTTTACCTGTTATCTCACAAAACCTTTCTGATGTATCTTAATGTGACGTTAGTGCTGAGTTTATCAAGCTAGCCTTTTCCAAATTGAAAGTCAAAAACTCGTATCATATTTAAACGATTATATACCACTTTGAACGAGTATAGACAAAGGTTTCGAACTCAACCAAATGACAATGAAAATATAAATAGTAGAGAGTCAAAGTCTCTCAGAATTTGGCAAGATGTTATACAAAGGATACCTACTTTCCTTCAGAATCTTCAAGAACAGAACATATACCCCGACTTAACAAACAAAAGAACAAACAAGAAAGGAAAACAAAAACAAAAAGGGAAAACACACAACAAGGCCCAATGAAGCAAAACCAAAAAGAAAAACAACCAACTACTATATACAATAGGTCAAGCTTTATTAAGGATTTAATCAAAGTAGTGCTTGAGGAACTGACCATTGATGGGCAATGGTGCTAGTTCTCCAGTCAATGAGCTCAACCTAAAAGTATTCTCGCCTAGAATTTCAGCTATTTGGTAAGGACCTAGCCACAACCTTTCAAACTTGTGACGATCACCTTTCTTTTCCTTGGCCTTGTCCCATAACAAGACCAGGTCAGAGATCCGAAAAGCTTTCACCTTGGCTCTTTTATCAAACCATCGCTTAACAACGGCTTGGTGCTTGGTAAAGTGTTGTAGCGTATTAATTCTTTTTTCATCAAGTCTTAACAGGTTTAAGAGGTAAACCTCTACCTGATCCTCAATGTCAAGTTCTTTCATTAATTGTAGGACCGGTATTTACAAGTTAATCGGGAAAACAGAGGTTTGGCGATAGACAAGGTAGTATGGAGAAGTTCCCAAGGCGGCTTTTATTATCGTTCGATCAACCCACAAGGCATATCTCAATTGATTATGCCAATCCTTGAAGTTTTTCTTGAGTAGCTTCTTGATGACATCTAGGATGTGATGAATACTAAGAGGGGGGGTGAATTAGTATGCCAAAAATATTTGCACTTAAACACTTTGCAAGACTGACAGTAAACCGGTAAAACAATTTAGCAGACAAATCGGTTAACAAATATGCAAACCAAATAGCTAATAATGCATTCACCCACAGAAGCACAAACACCATAACACAAGATATTTTGATGTGGAAACCCAAATGGGAAAAACCACGATGAGATGGAACTCACAAGTAACTATCTGCAAAATAGGAACTAGACCGGTTAAGGTCTTACAATGTTCTTTACCAGAACAGATCCTGTTAGGAATCTCAATCTCTGTTAGGAGATAAGTCCGATTAAAGACTACCTTGCTAGAGGATTTTAGATCCATAGATGTGAACCACCTTGTTAGAGGATTTACAAAAGGCTTTTGGGCCTACCCGGTTAAGGGCTACAAACTTGTCAAAGATGTGAGTAATCAATAAGTGTTTGATCTAGCTAGTTGCACAGACTGCTTGGTTAGATCCTTGGTAGCTTGTTCCTAATGCACTCCAGCATTACTTCAGTCTTTTACATATTCATATTCTCTCCAACACCTCAATCACCTTAAACCCTAGCAACAACATAAACTTTCGCTATATCCACATCAACAACCTAAAACCCTAGACATGATGTCCTTATAAAGGAATCTGATTTCATGTCGGTCCAATAGGATTACATTACAATTTCTTAGGTTCAATGAACCTGGACATACTTGGTACCACGACACAAAAAGCACCGTTAATGTGTCGGCACCATCAAACAATCGGTGGATGGTAACTCATCACAAAATGTTGGTTGGTAACTCATCACAGAGTATTACCGGTTCATACAAAATGTCGGTTGCTGGTTTGACAAAAATGAAGACCGGTAAAAATGTGTTATGTCGCTTTAATCCCTCGAACCACTTGGAGTCAACATGTCGCTTTAGACTGGGAAACACATTCTGCAAAACATCAATAGTCTAAAGACTATAATACAACATACTAGTTGGAACGAATACCGGTTGTGCTCTAACTCATACATATAAAGAGGATCTCAATGCGAGTGTGTGTCCATCAATGACAATCACAACATAAACATCAAAACTACCAATAATCTCCCCCTTTGGCATTGATGGCAACATTTAGGAAAATAAAAATTTTGACATCTAAGTGTTTTACAACAAAATCATGCCATTAGCAAAATTGCTCCCCCTAAGCATATACACTATCCCTTTAACAATACAATGTATAGCACTTTTGCATATAGAGCATAAACATTGAGATATTCAGAGCATATAATCAAAATTTTGATTACCAGATACTTCTCCAAATAGAATTCTTCTCCCCCTTTGCCAACAATGACAAAGTACAGCTGAACAACCCTATTTTCATTTGATATTAAAAATAATAAAAGTTTATGACAACAAGGAATGATACTTGTCAAAAATAGATTTAAAGTCCTGCAAGAATTATTTCATCAACAAAGACCATGACTCAAGTAGGGAGGTGGCTACTTCTTGCTCTGTTTGCATCTGGGAGACCTGTTCTTCCATGGCATCAATTGTGCTCATCTATTGTGTAACTGTTAAGGCATCCAGGTTCAGATAGCACTTCTGAAGAATTTGCAATTGTGGGAGTAGAACCAGTTGTAGCTCCTACAAATCTCTAGACTGAGTGCTGATCTCGTGCTCCATTTTTGTTGACTGGATGTGAAACCAGTGAACAGTTTGCCCATAAGTTGTAAAGGAATCACAAGGTGGCTTGAATGTGCTCAAGTAGGACTGCAAGTCCGTTTCAAGTTTTTGCTTTTGAGCTAGCACATCATCATAGAACAGATGGGGTTGGCAGATCTTGCTGAGTAGCAGATTCCCCTCATCTAGAGCGTCCCTTATATCCTTTTGTTCTTTCTTCAATTCAATCCAGAGCTCATTCAACTTCTTCACCAGAGCTATATTAAGAGCTTTTTGATGCTCCTTCTTGACATTAGCCTATGCTGCCTCTTCAAGGCTCTGCACCTGATCATCCACTACTGTGCATAGGAGCTTGAGTTTAGCTAGTGATGAATCAGTGTTGGGAAGATTTGTACCGGGTATTAAACCAGTAAGCGTATCCATAACCACTTGAATTACATCCTGCTCCTTCTTCCATCGAATGATTTCAAGGCGCTCTTGAGCTACCTTGATGCTCTGCATTAGCTCTATTTCACTTGCAGACTAGAGATTGATAGGACTGGAGAGATCGCCTAGTTTGGCTTGACTCCCAGTTGCCTTCGGAGTCTCCATCTGGGTGCTCTTCTCCGCTTCTCCTGCCTTGTCCTCTTCTGCTTTCTTCTTCTCCGCTTCCTTATCCTCCTTTTCCTTCTTCCTTTTCTCTGCTTCTCTCCTCTTTTTCTCTTCTTTTTCTTCCTCTTCCTTCTTTTTCTTCTCTGCTTCCTTCTTCTTCTCCTGTTCCTTATCTTCTTCTTCCTTCTTTTTCTTTTCATCTTCTTGCTTCTTTTTCTCTTCTTCATCCTTCTTCTTCTCCTCTTCATCTTTCTTCTTCTTCTCTTCTTCATCCCTTTTCCGCTTCTCTTCTTCATCCTTTTTCTTCTGCTCTACCTCTTCCTTTGCTGCTTCCTGTCTGTCCTTGACTTGCTTATCAACCTATTTAGCCTGTTGCTTCTATCCTATTGCATCAAATGGTGTTTCCTGAGTAACATCCTCAACGTCCAGAGCATCGACATCAATGGTGTCGATCAGTTAAACAACCGGATTTCCTTCATCATCAAATACTTCATCCGGTTTGGATATAACCAGTTCTTTTTTAGCTTGTCGGTTGGCTAGACGTGCTTTGTGAGTCTGGACAATGGTTCTCATATATAGATGAGTGTCTTTCTCGACATCATCAACTCTACCTTCTAACAGCCAGAGTCTTCTTCTTCTAGCGAAGAAGAGTCCTTTATTTTGGTCAATAACATCAAACAATTCAGAATTTGACAGGTCGGGAAAGTATTGTGCAAAAACTTTCTCCCTAATTTCCTGTTCCTTTTCTATGGCAATGTGCCATCTATTGTCTAATGACATATATAAAGAATCCGGTGTCTGAGACTTAATCTCTGCGGGCGACCGGTCATTAACACATAAATACTAAATTATTTCCTTTTCAACCGCTTCCTTTTTATCATCATTAAAGTCACCAAAACACTCAATTAAGTCATTTAGCACTTTTCTCCTAACATTATTTATTGTTTTTTGACAATGTGTCAAAGGTTTATAGGAAGATATATCTATATTTACCGGTGTAGATGATGTCGGTTCATTCTTTGTCTTCCTCTTTGCTTGACGTGTTTTCTTTGACTTTTCCTCAGACACGGTTTCTTCTGAGTCTGGAGAGGTATTCCATGTCTTCCTCTTTCTCTCAAACACTTTAGTCGGTGTTGCTTCTGGTTTCTTCTTGGCTGGTGACTGCTTGGTCACTTTTGGAGTTGCAGTAGTAACCAGTGCTGATGCTGCAGGCACTGCCTTTGCCTTCTTTACTGCCGGTTCCTTTTCTTTAATTACTGGTGTTTCCTCAACTGATGCTATCCTCTCTAGGTAGGTGCCGGTTCTCTTTGCCTTAGGATCTAGCGGTGAGGCAATAAGGGTAGAGGCACACCCTTCCAGCATATCATACATTACCTCATAGCCCATTGGCTCCACTTCTTCCTGTCTAGGCTCAATAGCCTCCATTATGTATTTATCTACTTGGATGGTGAAGTAGATATCATCTTCATATTTCTTGATGACGTCACCTGATATCCTCACTCTTTGGCTCATTTTCCTTCTGAACTCATCAAAATACTTATTCAGAACATCAGGGTAGCCGATTCCAATTACTTCAATGCTTTCCTTGATTTGCTTGGTCACCGGTTGGTCACCAGACCATTGGACATCTCCTACTCCTAGAAAGTAGCCTTGGAAATAGAAGAACAACCTAACCAATAGTTGTCCAAACTTGAACCTAAGTGCATTATCCTGTTTGATCGACTTTAGATTCAACAAGAGTTGTCTCTGCATACCGGTGCATAGATCAAATGATGCATCCTCCTTTATCATCCGGTAAGTGGCATTTACCACTACAACAGATACAGTGTTAATTCTGCTAGCTGAGAATGTCTGGTATCCAATCACCATGCATGCATACTTCACCAGATCATCCTTGATAGAATTTACTGTCATGCCTCGTGAGTCGCTCATTGAACCGGTGAGCTTGGACATTTCAGTTTTGCTTACCGTCTTCAGGGCTGGCACTTCCCCTGTGTTGTAGAATCTGGTGACTACATGAATTGCATGCGGCATGATATCGTATGTTCTCTCCAAGTACATCTTATCACCATGGACTCTGCTCAGAATGATCCTTATATGATCCTCTATGAAATCCTCCAGGAAGTAAACAACATTGTGGAGCTTTTTCTTCTCCAAAATATTAAACTCTGGTTTGATCTTCTTATCTTTTCCACAAAATAAACCTAACTAAGTGTGGATAGCAAGAGACCCTAGGTCTTCAATCTTGTAGTCTATGTAGTCAGAAATTCTCTCTTCTACTATCACACTAGCCGAAACTTGTGATAGGGCATTATACTTGGACTTCCATTGAATAAAACTTGCAGACTTGACAGATGCACTAGAACTGGTATGAGATGCAGAAGCCATGATAGAAATCTTAAGAACTCGAGAAATACCTTTTGAAACACTTGAAATTAGGGCTTGCCGATTCTCCTTCACTTCACACTCCGTCAGTTGCTGAATCACCGCTTTGTGTTCTCCACTTGACCGTTTCTAGTTTGAATTTGAATATCCTTCGTGGTTTCTCAATTTCTCAAAATCTATGCTCAAATCGCCTTTTCATCACTCTTCTCTTTGAAAAACTTTTCTTCACTCGAAAACTAATAGTGAGAAATGATTTGAAAAATGCTTTTAAACATAGTTCTCACCTACCGTCATTAATGCTCCTCCATTAGGGCGTAAACCCTAATTTTCCTTTTTATCATTTCCGGTCTTCTACCAAATAACAAGTATAACATACCGGTTAAGGTCTTTTATCGATTTAAACTGGGGGTTCGAAACATTTCGCCGTTTGCTCCCCCTAAGCTTTTCTGAAGCTTAGTTTGTCAGTTCTGTGATTTCCACACTAGGTGCAGAAACCGGTTCCTCTTGTAGCACCACTGGTTTCTCCTTCCAGATTTTGTTCATGTTCACTTGAATAGTGTCAACATTAATGTTTCCTTCTGGAGTGACCAATATATCATCAGATATGTTCTTTCTTGATCTACAGAATCTCGTAATGTGACCCAGTTTGTTGCAGTGATAGCAGACCAATCCAGGTGCTCTCCAAGGTCCATTGTTCATGTTTCCATTCTTCCTTCTGCATGTTGCAGCAGTGTGACCATGACCATGACAGATCATACAATTTTCTCTCCATCCGGTTGCCTCTTGATAACCACCACTTCTTGGCTAATGATTGAAGGCATTAAACCGGTTGTGATTCCGGTTCACAAAAGGTTCAGGACCAACTCCTTGGGTCCTCTAAGGATATCTTCCAGTGTTATTCATAACAGACTAGCATTCATATGCTCTATGCCCATACTTGTTGCATGCATAACAGTTACCATCAAATCTATAGGATCTAGGCTTATCGTTTAGGAAATAAGGAAAATTGTTGTAAGCCTTACTCCTACACACATTTGCAGTATGTCCTTCTTTAAGACAGTTAAAGCAAACAAGTTTAAACTTCCGCTTACCTTTATCCTTTGATGTTGATTGTTTATTTGATGTTCCAGCATTTGTAGCAAAGGTCTCACCTTCCTCATGACCAGAATAACCAAGTCCATTGGTATTCTTGACCGGTTTGGCAGATTCAAACTTTTTCTCTAGCTTGACAGTACTCTTGTTGAACTTAGCAAGTATTTCCTTTGACTCAGAGAGTTCTTTGGAAATAGCAGCATTTGTTTTCAACAGGTTTTCATTCTCAGAGATGGCAGTGTTCAGTTCTTCTTGCATGTCTTCCTTTTCCACTTTGGTTGCATGGAGTTGAGCATTTAGGGCACTCATCTCTTGTTTCAGCTTGGAGATCTCATGATCTCTTTCTTTCACTAGATCTTCAGCTTTCCTTCGATTCTCAAGCTCTTGAAACATATGGATAGTCAGTCCTTCCAACTCCTTTCTCAGGTTTGAGTTTGATTCATTCAACTTATTTACTTCAGCAATTAGGGCTTCCATGTCTGCTTCATCTGAAGAACTATTTTCAGATAGCTCCATCAGCTTTTCTGCATGTTCTCTTCTTTTTGCTTGAGATGCCTTGTATTTGACCATAAGATCATCATAGGCTTGCTCAGACTGAGTGAGCCGGTGGGTAAGTTCCCTCAAAGTGTATTCCCCCATATCTCTTTCCAAGTGGTTAAACTTATAGAAAGGTTGGCTCTGATACCAATTGATGAATACTAAGAGGGGGGGGTGAATTAGTATGCCAAAAATCTTTGCACTTAAACACTTTGCAAGACTGATAGTAAACCAGTAAAACAATTTAGCAGACAAACCGGTTAACAAATATGCAAACTAGATAGCTAATAATGCATTCACCCACAGAAGCACAAACACCATAACACGAGATTTTGATGTGGAAACCCAAATGGGAAAAGCCACGGTGAGATGGAACTCACAAGTAACTATCTCTAGAATAGGAACTAGACTGGTTAAGGTCTTACAATGTTCTTTACCAGAACAGATCCTGTTAGGAATCTCAATCTTTGTTAGGAGATAAGTCCGATTAAAGACTACCTTGCTAGAGGATTTTAGATCCACAGATGTGAACCACCTTGTTAAAGGATTTATAAAAGGCTTTTGGGCCTACCCGGTTAAGGGCTACAGACTTGTCAAAGATGTGAGTAATCAATAAGTGTTTGATCTAGCTAGTTGCACAGACTGCTTGGTTAGATCCTTGGTAGCTCGTTCCTAATGCACTCCGGCATTACTTCAGTCTTCTACACATTCATATTCTCTCCAACACCTCAATTACCTTAAACCCTAGAAACAACATAAACTTTCACTATATCCACATCAACAACCTAAAACCCTAGACATGATGTCCTTATAAAGGAATCTGATTTCATGTCGGTCCAATAGGATTACATTACAATTTCCTAGGTTCAATGAACCTGGACATACTTGGTACCACGACACAAAAAGCATCGTTAATGTGTTGGCACCATCAAACAATCAGTGGATGGTAACTCATCACAAAATGCTGGTTGGTAACTCATCACAAAGTATTACTGGTTCATACAAAATGTCGGTTGCCGGTTTGACAAAAATGAAGACTGGTAAAAATGTGTTATGCCACTTTAATCCCTCGAACCGCTTGGAGTCAACATGCTACTTCAGACCGGGAAACACATTCTACAAAACATCAATAGTCTAAAGACTATAATACAACATACCGGTTGGAACAAATATTGGTTGTGCTCTAACTCATACATATAAAGAGGATCTCAATGCAAGTGTGTGTCCATCAATGACAATCACAACATAAACATCAAAACTGCCAACAAGATGTTCTTTTTTGTGGATTCAGCTACTCCATTACCTTGCGGGTAATAGTTGGATGAAAATTTCAATATCACTTTATATTGGTATGACCATTGCATCAATTGTGCGGAAGTAAAAGCAGGACCATTATCACATAACAGAGCGAACGACATACCAAACCTAGTGACGATATGCTCTTCAAAAAAATTCAGGATTACGTCAGTAGTAGCATTGCGGCAGGCTATGGCTTCCATCCACCGGGTACAATAATATGTTGTTGTAAGAATAAACTTATGTCCTGCAGATGAATTTGGGTTAATAACTCCTACAAAATCTAGGGCCCATTGGGCAAAAGGTCTTACCTCAAACACTGGTTGGAGAGGCATAGAAGGATGTCTTTCTCTAGAGGCTATAGTTTTACACGTATGGCAATGTCGAACATGTTCATGAGTATCCTTAAATATGCTAGGCCAATAGTATCCAGCCTTCAGAATTTGATGTGCAGTGGCATCAGCTGACCCATGACCAGTACCATATTTCCCATGAAATTATTCAATCATATTATGAGCTTCTTGATGATCAAGGCACCAAAGGTAAATACCCTCATAATTTTTTTTGTAGAGTGTTGAATCCTTGATCATATAATTAGCACTCTTGAGCCTTAATGCTCATCTTTGCGTAGTTGTCAATCCCTTAGGACACCTATTATTTAATAATACAAATACCAAATCTATGTACCAAGGATCCTTAGTGAATGACTTCAATGTATATTGTTGGTACTGGATTTGAGGGATGTCGGTCGCTATGGCTTGGGATAATCCTTGGCCTTGGACTAATTTCATTGGATGCATCTCTAAGTCAAATTCTTGTAATATTTCCATCCATTTCCCTCGTCATTCTCCAAGTTCAGACTGCATGAGTAGTGACTTTACTGCTTGGTTAAGAACGATCACATAGATTTTACTCCTCAGGATGTAATGTCTAAACTTCTTGACTGCTCTTACTAATGCAAAGGCCTATTTTTCAAGAGTAGAATATCTAACCTCAGCGCTTTTGAAAGAAGAACTCATAAATGCAATAGGCTTTTCGTCTCCTGCTTGCCTCTGCATCAAAATAGCTACTCTTGAGTGTAGCGAAGCAAAAGAATATATGTAAAATGACAGTGTGTAATCTGGGCTAGTTAGTACAGGGGCTTCAGCGATGGATTTCTTGATCTGGGCGAAAGCCTCTTTTGCTTCAGTTGTCCACTCAACCTTAGCATCTTTCTTCATCATTTCATTCAAAGGCTTGACTATTTCTAAAAACTCAGTAATAAATTTTCTCACAAAATTGATCTTTCCGAAGAAAGATCTATCTCTTTTTTACTATCGGGCATTTGTATTTTTAATAATGCTCCTACTCGATCTGGGTCTATAGAGATCCCCCTCTCAGAAATTACATGGCCAAGTAACTTTCCTTCAACCACTCCAAACACACATTTCTTGGGATTAAGGGAAATCCCATATCTCCTACACCTCTCTAACACCTTTATGAGGTGGTCTGGGTGATCTTCTCTGATCTTAGAAAATATCATCAAATCATCCATATAAATAATAATGCATTTTCCAATCATTTCTTTGAATGTTGTGTCCATCGCTCGCTGGAAGGTTGCCCCAAGATTAATCAATCCAAATGGAATTCTTTTATACGCATATGTTCCCCACTTCATTGTAAATGTCGTCTTCATACGATCTTCATAATTTACCAACACCTGGTTATATCCTGAATAACCATCTAAAAACGACATCATTTGTGAACCATTCACAATTTGTAATACTTCATCCAAAGAAGGGAGTGGGTAATTATCTTTCTCATAAGCTTTGTTGAAATTGTGAAAATCCATACAAAGCCGTATTTCTCCATTCTTTTTCCGTACTGGTACCAAATTAGCAACCCAAGTAGAATGTCATACTGGAAAAATTATCTTAGCAGAAAGTAACTTTTGCACTTCCTTGAAGATCAAAGGTTCTATCAATGCATTGACCAGACGTTGTTTTTGCCTAAACGGTTTTATGTTAGGCTTTAGGGGAATCACATGGATGATAATCATTGTATCGAATGTCTTTAAATGTTCATACCCCTATGCTATTACATCGATGAATTCTTTCAAGATCTGTATCAACTTTTCTCTTTCACCTTGAGTGCAAATCTTCCCAATATAAACAATTTTGTCTTGTCCTTCAGGACCAATATTATGAGGCTCATATTTTCCAGCCTCCGAGTCGGTTGTTAATCTCTCTTTTACTCTCGGGTCCAAATCAAAAAGTCTCTCCAAGGTGACCATCCCTTTGGAAATAACATTGGTTGGTAAATCCAAAATATCAACGTTACCTTCGTTATTGAAATCATCTGATTTATCTTCCTCATCAATAATTTGATCTTCAAAAGCCCCCGAATTGGCGAGAAAAGCTAAGATATGGGCATCATCCAGGAAAACTTGGAAATGTTTGATATTATCAGGCACCGTAGGTGTAGAGATTAATTCGACCAAAAAAATCTTTAAAGGGGATTGGCTTACTGGTTCTAATGTACTAGCAGCTACAGCTAGCGCATCGGGTATTCCGTTTACTTTCCTAGGTACCAGTTGAATGTCAAAAGCCTCAAAATCTTCAATCAGATCCCACACTCTATTCCGATATGCCGCTAACCTCTTGTTATGGCACGCGTATTGGCTTCACACTTGTTTAACCACCAACTCTGAATCTCCTTGCACCTTTAAACACTTTGCTCCTTTCTTATGAGTGAAAAGTAATCCTCTAATTAAAGCTTCATACTCTATTACGTTATTAGTACAAGGGAATTGAAGTCGATAATAAGCTAAAAGGGTTTTCCCTTTTGGGTTGGTTAACTCTACGCCTGCTTCGCTGCCTTGTTTGGATCTTGACCCATCAAACTTTAAAAACCATATTTCATCTTTTGGTTTCTTCACATTTTTCACCTTTGGGTCAATGTTGAGGTTAGATCTTAGAGAGAATTGTTTCTTGTCAAGCTCAAGACTTAGTGACAATTGAGTTTGTTCAATCCCTAGTTGTATAAGCACTTTAATTGTATTCGAAACAACCTCCTCTTCAGATTGAGGTTGAAATTTGGATTGTGTTTCTTCCTTCTTAAGCTCTAGAGGAACATCTCCCTCTTCATCTTTAACAACCTTAACCACAAGAACTTCATGGTTGTATTCTTTAGGTAAGGTAATCTTGTCTACGGGCTTGATTTTCTGAGACTTTAATTCGACACCTTGAAATTCCCCCATATTGTTGGTATGATAATATTCTTCGAACGGAACCGGATTCATCAACTTTGTGATCTCATTCTGACATGGGATACATGAAACTTCTGAGTGTTCCTCATGGTGTATCCGACACCACTTCGATAGTAGCAACTCTTGTATCTTCATAGTATTTCCTAATAAGCACATTCCTTGTTGTACTGTTGTAATGAACTCTTTCACCCGCCTTCTATATGCGGTCTTGTCAATTTGAGATGGTTGAAGCGGGGTGGGTGCAAAGAAAGTAAGAATCTCATTGACTCTGTAAACCCCTGGGCTTACCTCAGCAAATGCCACTTCATTAAGAGCACCATAATCCGTGACCAATTTCTTCAATTTAGGCTCACTATCAATTCGGATCTGGTTGCTCACCCCTTTCCAAGGAAGCCATAAATACGTAAAACAAGTTGAGAAATATCCTCCTAATGTCTTGGACCAATCTCTACTGAGAAGCATCCCATATACTTCTAGAATATCCACCACTTGAATGTCAATATAACGAGATATTCGAGGATCAGCGCCTAACTAGATATATACATCTTTCAATTCTCCAATGACATTAACCTCTGTTTTGTCTAATTGTACTACCTTACTATTCACACGTATTGGTTGAAGTCCAAGTTGTTGGCATATAGAGTAAGGCATCACATTTCCTGAAGCTCTTGAGTCCACCAAATAGTTATGTAAATTCTTCCCACATATCTTCAAACTTAGTAAAAATGGTGGATTTTCTATTGCATCATTACTAACGTTAGCATTAACTTCATTAAAATCGGCCATCTTAACCTCATTACTCTGTGATTCTAACATTTCCAACTTCCTAAGGAGAGCCTTCTTCTATTCAGGGCAATATCTCAATACTTCCATTAAGGACATAGTAGTGGCAGCCCTTTCCATCTCTTTAGTAACATCAAATGATCCTTTCAGAACATAATCTTGCCCCTGAACTTGGTTAGGGCATGTTCCTTGGAAAGCTTGAGGTGGACGAGGATTGTTGCTCGCATTAGCATCCCGAGGTACAAACCCGCCCGTTGGGGGAGGTGGCTCTGTTAACGAAGCCTTGCCTTGACTTCTAAGATTATAATTGTTCCTGGTCTGAAAGGCCTGAGCATCGTATACGCATGGTTCACCATCAACTTCAGCTTGAAACTCTTTACACAGGAAAGTATCAACCAGCATGGTAGTATTAACCTTATTCGGTTCATCATTGGAACAATCTTTGGGCTAAGAGTCAGCTTGAGAAATTCTTATGATTTTCTCGAAGTGTGCACAATTAACCTCAGAATGGGAAGCTATGTCATGCAACCTGCACCAATTTGTTAGTAGATTCATATCAGCAAGGTTAACACTTTGTGTGTGGTTTGGGTTATCCCGTGCATCCGGGTGGTCATGGTTCACCCCACCATTATTCGGACCCGTATTCCACTGCCTATTATAAGGTTTATTATTGTACCTTTGATTTTGGTTCTGGTTATTGTAGTTTCACTGATTATTATATGATTGAGATTGATTATACCCTCCTGGTGGATTCATCTTTAGCTGGCTCAAGTATGAAGTAACCTGCAAGATCATTTTCTTCAATACCTCTACTTCAGCATATATATGGGATCCTTGATTCTCAGGTGCCGTAGTTGGAAGTTGGTTTGAATGCATATTGTCAAATTGTTGATTTCCGGCTTGCGGCTGACTAGCATACTGTGTTTGAGTGGGAATGGTATTGGTACCATTTTGCCAAGTCGATGCTTGAGCTGTGAACTATTGACTTGCCTGTGGTTGGGGTGCATAAATTGGCACGGGTTTCATTGTTGGGGCACCTATAGGTAGAGATGAGGGTACACCTAGGAGTTGATTGTAATTTCCTTGATTCACCCCTATGGGTAAATTATATTTGATCCCTCTCGGGGTTTGATTCAACTCCTGGTTCATGCTAATTGCTAATGTGAAGACTTTAACTAAGGTATCCCTTTGATCTTGAGGAACACTCTTTTTAATGAACATAGCAGTCCAAGGATCAATAGCTCTCAGATATGAGCCGATGGCTACATTAGGTGCTACCTGGTAAGGGGCTTGCAACCTCTTGAATGCCCTTTGGAAGTTAGTATTAAAAGTTGTTAATGGCTCATTTGGCAATATCTTAAGACAAGCAAACTGATGGTATAATGACCCGGGGTCTACGTACACTCGGAATTGATCAATAAAGGCCTTCTCCAAAAGATCCCAACCTGTGATGGAGTTTGTAGGTAAGGTTAAGTATCAATTGTATTCATTCTCCCCAAGTGAATATGGGAAGAGTCTACATACTACATCTTGGTGTTCAATATGATTACGAACAACCGCATCTTTGAATGCTTCAATATGTTCATCAATCGTTCGTCCGCCTAGATAGTAAAATTTGCTGCAAAATTTGTCAGGGTTTCTAGGTAGGTCATGTATACCCCCTAGTATGGTTCCTAGCGGTGTAGTGTCTTGGTTGAAGTAAGCCATCGAAGGTAATAATGGTGAATGTTGAGTTACGAAAGGTGCAACGATAGGCTGAGGACTGGGGATCAGTTGATCTCTTGCATTGGGTATGGATGACTGTACTGGTGAGGATGTTGAGGGTTGTTTCTTAGCTTTGTTCTTCTTCCTCCTAGTGGTAGGTCCTAATTCAATTAAGTTAGACAGTGAAGAACCATTCCTCAGGACACAGTGGAATCTCTCAGGAGAAAAAGATTATATACGATCCAGCTTAGTACCTTAATTATCTGGTTGAAGAGGTGGTTGTAGATTTTCTTGTATTGTCCCAAGAAAAGTCATATAGTTGAGTAAGAATGTCATCTTGTTGGTTGTTGAGGTCAGGTTGGGTAAAGGGTATCAATCCATCTCCTGGAAATACCAAATGCGGTTCACCTACGAGGGGTTTAGTCTATGGCCCTCCTTCTAGCACCAGTTTCTGTTGACGTGCATTTTAACACACCCACCAACAGTCAGGTAGTTTATGCAAACACTCACCACCTCTCCTAAAAAGTAACAGGTTCGGAAGAACTCACTACCCCAAGGTCTCTGTAGTTGGGTCTCGACGGTAATGGATAACTCAATGGCTGATGTGGTTATACCTGTAAAGGGGCCTGCTGGTTAGAACTAAATCTCGCTGGTTTACGAACAATTGCACTTCCTCTTTTTTTTTGTATTTTATGATTTAAGACTCTCTGGGGAAATAAAATGCGAAGCAGAAGGGAAACAAGAAAATAACAATAAAGATCAATACAATGACAACTCAATAAACTATTCAATTAGTTCCCTGCAATTTGAGCAATTATCAGATATTATCCAAGTTAGCATTCAACAACGGACTTCCATAAAACCTGCAAAATCATCAATTTCACAAATCTGTGGACATAGAATCATCAAAAATATGGCCTATCACAACAATTCCCATACACCACTAACGTGCGCAATATGGTTCATATCATAATAGACAAAAAGATTACCACGTTGCTAACTCAAAATAATAGACGTTACCAATTACACAGAACAATTTGGTAGAATATAGAAGTAAATCAGGCAATCTACAAGCTGCTTTTCATATTAATCTCCATGAATGTATAGCAAAAATAACTCAAACTTCTTAACAATCTGCAAAAATCTCTAAAAATCTCTAAGTGGACCACAAATCATCAATTTGGGGACCCTTACAAATGAATTGAACTTCTCAATTTATAGAAGTTTTTTAGCCTATTATTTACGAAATAACTCTATCCTAAATTAAGAACTAAAATTAGGAGTCACAGTTAACTTGCAAGTTTCTACCTGGACACTCCACTTAACAACTACGAAATGGACGCTGCATAAGCACTATGAAGACCATGCTGGGTGAGCCACGTTTTCGTAATCATGCAGGATTTCTTTCAAAATTGGGACTTGAGTGGGAGGAGCAGTTTTTAAAATCAAGAAAAAGCTTTTCTATCTTTAGCAATTGTGTGCCTAGCTTTTTTTTATTTCTTGATAAATGCCTTATAATTTTCAATTATACATGCAACTACTTGGACTGGCGGATTGGCTACATGCTTAATTCTAAATTTATACTTCTTCAAAGTCTCCTCTGCATGTACTTCTTGTTCCTCTAACTCTTTTAATGTATTTGCCACCTCCTGACCCTAAGTAATCAGCTGTGTGTATCTATCCATAAGGGCAGCATCGAACTGGGCAGCAGGTCCTAATTTTTGTGCCTCATATGCATACCATTGATTCAAAACTTGTTGTTGGTCCATTATTATAGTATCAGCTATTCCAAGGCCAAAAGGCCCTAGTACATTCATTACAAAATCATCATATGACAAAATCTCTCTGAGAAGAGGGTCCCGAATATTAGTCATCTCCTTGACATATTGCTGATACATCTCTACTTTGAACTCCAAAATGTATATGTAGGATTGTAGATTCTCACAACTATCCCCTCATAAGAGTTCTTCTTGTACTATCAGCTCTTCTCCTAACCTTAGTATCCTTTTCAAAATTCGGAGCTGTTTATTAAAGGCATTCTCCTTCCACTCCCATTGTGTGGAACAGGTTGCCAAAGCTCCACCTGCCTGTACCGCTTTACGGTATATTTCCATCATGGCCTGTAGAAACAACCTAATTTTGGCTACATTCATTTGAGTCCAAGACTTAGCGGCCATAGCTACTCATCTCACCTCCAATAGTGTCTTTACATCTTCTTCTGGCAAGGATGAGGTTGAAGGTAGGTCATCTGTCCTACAGGAGTCCAAAGGTTTACACATTTCTACCAAGAGGTGTTTATACTGCCCAAGCTGCGCTTTAAGTTCTACATTTGAGCTATGCTCCTTTTCCACATGCCCTCTAACAATGCTTGTGGCTAGTTCCAAGGTATCTAACTCTCCCCACTTGGTCTTCTTACCTAGGTTTATCTGTGATACTTGGTATTTGGGAGAAGCGATGGAAACGTCACATCTGCAATCACTTCACCAGAACTAGTTTTCGACAGGTGGTGAACCGTCTTCAACTTCTTAATCTTTGGTGATTCCTCAGTGATTGCTTGTTGTAGAGTAACCTTCGAAAGCTCTGCTTTTCTCTTTTTCTTTTCAAAGGTAAACTCTAACCATTCTGGTATATCTTCAGCTTTATCACCTTGATGTGATACAATCTCAGTAGTTATAACATGAACCTCTGCCTACTCCTCTACCTGCTCCTCTGCTTCAGCTCCCGTTTGGCCAGGAACCTGGAATGATGAAATTCTGTAGGCTAAGTTAGCTTGGAGAGCTTTTTGTTTGTTTAACTCTCCTAGCTTACCACTAACTTCCTCATTGAATGCCATTTCTTCATTCCCTAGCTCCATCTCTGCTTGCCCGACTTCTATATCCTTAAGCAAGTCTTCTTGGTCTTGAGGAGTTAGAATCAACCTTTCATTCAGGATGTCCTTTGCTTCACCTCCTTCTTGTTCACTACCTAGAGGTTGTTGTTGGTCGAGATCCTCTTCCTCCTGGTCAGAGTCAAACTCAACGTTTCTAATTTTCACTTTCTCAATAGTGGATGTAAAATCTTGCACCTTGGGCTGCCCTGTAGATACATTAAGAAATTGTGGTGTGGGAGCAGTGGTGCATGAAGCACTTGTTGTACCTGTGGAAGGTGGCTAAACAGGTACCTCCTTGGTGGCCTCTAGGTTCTCTTCCTTTTCTTGAGTATCTTCTCCTTCAGAGTGGCCTATAGCAATCCTTGGTGGGAGAACTCTGGCAAGTGGGACAGTGCCTAGCCCATCAGTCACCCCTAATTCTGCAGCCTTCTTTAGTAGTTCAGACTCCTTCATCTTTTCTTGGAGTTTCTTCAGCAAGTCCTCAGTGCTTTCTTGAGGCTTGTCTTCCTCACCTGAGTCAGTGGAGGTATTTTGTCTTGAAACCGACCTTGTTTTTCGGGCATACTCTTTATGGCCTCTTGACTGTGGTACCCCTGAGGTGGATTCCTTTTGCTTTTTTTTTGATGCACTGGGTCTAACCATCTGGCTTAACCATTGTTTAGTCCTATTGATGACCACCTGGGAGACCTTCTCCATATCTATATCTTCGTTTGCAGACCATTTTACTGGGGAGAGGGGCCTCTTGTCTATTCCCGATTCTTTATAAATTGGATCGAGTAACTCTCCATCATCCCTCAGGTCTTTAGGGAGGTTAGTCTCGATACCAAAGTCTCTAACCTACGGCACAGACAACTTGTTATAATTCTTCTCCCTGACTTCAAAATTGTCCTGCAAGTTGGCCCAAAAGTCTTCCAAGTTGGGCCTATGCCCCTCATATGCCTTAGGCATAGCTTGCTTAAGATTCCCATAGGGATCATAAAATTCCCTAGTATGATTATATTCTTTCAGGTTCAAATCTTGAAGCTCTTGCTCGGCCAACTTTTCCACTTGTATTTTAGAACAGGTGAAGTACACAATGGAGACCAAGAAGTCAACACCTGTTTTGTGTTTAGAAGATAACAGTGATTGGAGACCAAGAAGTTGTCTCACATACTCCAGCAGGATTACCCTATTGTTGCAATAACGAGGCAGCAACATTGGATTCCCTGTGAATCCACTAACTCTGATGTAAGTGGAACATGGGTTTTGGATGAACCAACATGCCCACTCCCAGATAATAGCCATGGCTTCTGGGCTTATCCGATATCCTACGTCTCCAGTAAACTTAATGATTATAGGGAAGATGAAGGCATCATTAACCCTCTTGAAGTGTGTCTTTGGATTTGTTAGAGTGAGCTGGGAATAATATTCCCATATCTTCTTCTGTCCCTCCTTCTCTCTTGACTACCCTTCTACCTATAGGCCTGGAAACTTTCTGGCTCTGGCAGCTACCCAAATGACATAGGATGTGAAAAAGAACTTTTGGGTGTGCTGCACCTCCTTCATCTACTTACAAATGTTATCCGAATGGATTTGTGGCCAATCAAAGTATTGCTTTCCTACCAATATGGTACTCATAAATTGGAACATCCAAGGGTGGAAATGCTTGCAGTCAGGCTTGCCTAAGGCCTTGCTAAGCATAATAATCAAGTCCCTTTGAGGCTCTTTGAAGTCTGCCCTCAGGACCTCTATAGCTTTGAGCCCTGTTTTCCTCTCCTCTTCCAACCAGTTAGTATTCATGTGTCTTTTGTTGGCTGACACCTTCTCGTTCCATGTTTTCAAGGCCTCTTCTTTCATGAGTAAGAATGTCTCTTCCCTAGTTGGGATTCTGAAGATGAACCCTAGCATATCCGGTGACAAGTCAATAATTGTCTTTCCATGTGCATCCATACACTTGCTTGTCCCTGGATTATAGAATGGAGCGATGGTTATTATAAACTCTGGTGCTTGAAGCGACTGCGGGAATACAGTAGCTTCCACAAGACCCGACCCCTTGATCCTTTGGTGGAGAGCATCTAGGTTAGGTCTATCCAATTGGGTTCCAATATCCCCAATCTCTATGTGTCCTACTTCTATATCCGTGACCCATTTAATTTGATCGTCCAGCTTCGAAACATGGACTTGTCCTTGATATTGGTACTTCATGGTGGCTGGAAGTCTGTCATTTTCTTTACCTCTCTTGTTGGCGGATGAGTCCATATAAGCACTGTAACCTGTAGGCAAAACACAAATTTTAGTCCTCAATATTAAACGTAAATCTTGATCCACTTTGGGACTTTGGGGTCCCGGGGTAAGCACAAAGGAAGAAAGGGCTCGGAACTCTAGGGTTCTGAGCTCCAGATTTGGGACGATCTGGAACTCCGGGGATCCAGAGTTTTGGGGTGGAATGGAAGGCAAAATGAAACCCGGAACTCCAGGGTTCCGGGGTGGAAGGCTAGGTTAAACCCGGAACCCCGGGGATTAGGGGATCCGAGGTGGAAAGCTAGGGCACGCCCAAAAACAACAAACACAAAAGAACAAAAAAAGAACAAAAATGCGAAAAGATGCCTAATCTAGAAAAACACAAGGAGAGAAAACTAATTCACCAACCTGGTGAATCAAAAATCAAACGGATGCCAAGAAAGAGAGCTTGGGAGTCTGGAGGTTCGCGACTTGGAGCTAGGGAGGAGAAACTCTGAATGCACAAATGAACTCAAAAAGTTCATTATCTCCTATTGTATAGCCTCCCAAAGACCCTTCCATAGGAAAACCATAAACACGACCCTTGGACTCCGTGGTTTCGGGGTTCCGAAGTTGACAGAGAGGAACCAAAACCACCTCGGGACTCTGGGACTCCGGAGTTCCGAGGTCAAAAGACCCAAGACCTCGAGACTCCGGGACTCCGAAGTTCCAAGGTCAAAACAACAAGGAACCTCGGGACTCCGGGATTCCGAAGTTCTAAGGTCGGAACAAAAAAGAACCTCGAGATTCCGAGATTCTGGAGTTCCGAGGCAAAACTCAAAAGAACCTCAGGACTCCGATGTTCCAAGGTCAAAAAGGCCCAAGACCTCAGAACTTCGGAGTCCTGGAGTTCCAAGGTCAGAACAACAAAGAACCTCGGGACTCCGGGATTTCGGAGTTTCGAGGTGAAACTCAAAAGGGACCTCAGGACTCCGGGATTCCGGAGTTCCAAGGTCGACACCAAAAAAGGGAAGAAAGAAACTAAAAAGGGGGTCCATATTTTGACTCAATGAAACCAAATGGGGAAACAGATATGCTAGGCATAACAGTACACACCCAATAACTAATCAGAATACGGTCACTGAGTCTCACGCAATGGATTCTCAACGCCGTATTAGCCGACGCCAAACGCTAATGGGGGCACAAAATGACAAGTATCTTGGGAGAGTTACTATCTCTCTTGCACAAAGATTATCCCCCCTTTCAGAGGTGAACCGGGTAGCTTCTAATTTTTGTTCGAATAAACTCAATTAAGAGGTCTGTCAGCCTTGAAAACTAAGGTTTAATATACCTGAAGGTACAGAGGAGAGCTATTTTTGAGCACTGTCGTTGACTTGATTTTCATCAAATCATGTTTATTTTATAGTGGGTTGGAGTACTTGGCGTTTAGTCATTCCCACTTGGGTCGTTCCCCTCTCACTGGTCGTAATGGCTTTAAGAGTTATTAGCTCCTCGGGAGGGCAGGCCCGCTAAAGATGTACAAATCTCAAACTTAAAGAAAATGCCTCAAGGGTTTGGATTTCTGATTGTCTATGCAAACAAGAGCATACTCCCCTACCTCTCAGAATTTACTTAAAACATGAAATACAAATTTGTTCTTTAACCAGATAGCAAGTTAGGTGCCTAAAAATGAATTTAATGAATACACAATGTTTGCTCGAATCTCCTCAAGCAACCTGCAAAGACAACGAATCAATAGTCATATTGTCTTTGTGCGACAAGCATATTCTTCAACAAGTGTTTTGCAAAAACTTATTAGGCTATGAAAATTTCTCGGATAAACAAATAACCAACCAGGGTCAGCGTCAGTATAATCAATTTGGATAGAAAACCAGAAGAATGAAATTTGCTTATTAACTAGGAAAATACAGAATCGTACGACAATTTTAACCAGACCGTACAATAAATCGTACCAAATCGTATGACACATGTGGTTTATTGTTTGAGTGTATGGGAAATGTCATACGACAATTCACAGAAACTGTGCAGACGAAAATCTGAAAAAAAAACAAAAAAAAAACAGTTAGCCTTGGAGGCCAAAAAAAAGTAGCCTTCTGCCCCACGGTGGGCGCTAGATATGTGTGTGTGAAAAAGTGAAAATAGGTCTGATAGCTGCAGGCACAACACTTCAATGAAGTCATTACATGTATGGTTAGTAAATCAATAAATAATAAACCATAACAAAGCGACTAAGTGCCTTCTAAAAGATGCGAGTATAAGATTGCTCTCAGATTTTTATAAGCAATACCAGTGACTAGACTACACCAAGACGAAGGATTTAATCTATATGGGCATGATATTTAAGTTATATGGATGCAAGATGGATGAATAATTCAAGCAATATGGATTCAAGCAATAATGAATAAACTAAATATGGAAAAAGCTAAATTAAGATGCAATAATCTCAAAAAAAGAAAGCACAATATCTCCAATGACTCCAGAGCAAAATCAACATAATAATAATAATCTCCAAGGCGTTTCTCAAATATCTCTGGGGTGATTTGAATGAGAGCTGAAAGCTGAATTTATAGAAATTCACAAGAGAGATCAAGAAAAAGCACAATTTAGAATTAATTGAAATAATTGAGAAATCAGACTCAGTTAACCTTGAGATAGATTCCAATTATAGTTTAATTGAAATGCATTCAGATAAGAAGTTCAAGTTGCATTAGAAATAAGAATTAATTAATTCCATGCATTTGTGATAAAATTAGATAATTTTATGATTTATTCAAGAAAAGAGTCTTTTCAATGCAACTGAACTTCTTTTTCTCAAAAGCTAGGAGTTCCAATTTTAGAGAATGATTAATAATTCAATTAATTGTTTTTCTGATTTCAAGTTCACAATTTAGAAAAAGAAATAATATCTCAAGTTTGATTTCTCTCTCAATTTAATTCTTTTATTTTATTTTCAATTTAACTCTTGCTTTGTGATTAATTCCTCTTTTGTAATAATTTTTTTTTTTTTTTGCATGATTACATGGCAAATTTATTAATTAATTAAATATGTTAGGATATTTAATAAATTAAAATAGGATAATTGATCAAAATGATATTCTTGGAATGATTGAATTAATTAAATAAATATTATTTTAATATTAAATAATTCATTTGCCATGTGACATTTGATGATTAAAAAATTAATTAATTGTGTGCTCAAGATTGATTTAATTACCTTTGGTTAAGACCTTAGTGATGTTGTCGAGATTAGGGGCCCATTGTTTAGATGACCAATTTTAGGGTATTACAGTAATAACCAAGTTCAATTAGAAAAACAACTCCAGAGTTATCCTTTGTTCCTAGCTTTTTGTCAATATGAGCCAATTGTCTACTCACTTCAATGAGTATGTACCTGTTAAGGGCATATCTAGGTAATTTGAATGGTTCACCCTCAAAACCACCCACTCGGAGATAGGTAAATCAGGGAAACTAAATGAAAAAGCTTCCATATATATGCTAATCAATTCCATGGCTTTAGCCGACATTCTTTTATTAAGATCACCTTGCAATTCAAAGTCCAACCTCCCTACGAAGACATCATTCCATCTAGTGAAATGCTCTACATATTTTTGTTGTTGCAGTAAAGGGTAATAGTCATAGACTTTCATGCCATCCACCCAAGGCTGATTATGTAGTCCTTGCCAATCTCTAGTATAGGCCAGTATGTAGAACAAATATGAAGACATGTAGAAGCTAGACATACCCACAAAATTGCTCAAACCCTCATGGAGTCTTTCTGCAATCACTTGTGCCCAGTCAAGCTATTTTTCACCTGCCAATAACACCTGGATATAGAAATACATCCAATCCTCCCAATAAAAGGAGTGTGAGTTCCCCTTGAGCCTGTTCAACAAGATAACAATATCTCATACTTTTGTAATGAAGTGTTCTTTGGTAAGGGGCTTTGGTAACCGAGACCCACCCTTTTGCACCTTTAGAAGCCAATTTCTTGCGATAACACTTCTATATGTGTTTTTCTTTTCAGAGAAAAATGCATATGAAGTTCCAATTGACCAGTCCTCGTATGGCTCCCTATGTGGGATCCCCATTGCAGCCATTATTGTCTCTCTGCTAATCTCCACCAACAAATCGCCGCTACTAGTTCTAATGCATTTGTTATGAGCATCATATCTGTTCATGCATGCTATTACCAAATCTGCATAGGGAGCAGCGGTTGGAAAGGCTGTAGCTTCAATCAGACCACTTCTTACTATCTTCTCCATCATTGAACCAGCTTCAGGGTTTCTGGCCCTTTCTAAGAAATCTCCCAGGTTAGCCTGAGCCAAAGAGGTGTCGTCCAACTCTGGAAGTATGCTAACTAAGCATGATGTTCGACCGAGTTTTGGAAGTATGGTCCTCATTGAGGCCACTTTTAAATTAAACAACAATTCCTAAACTGGACAAAATTCTATTCCAAAACAAAAGATCTCTCCTACTCTGACCGACCTTTTGAGCTAAAAACACAGTAGAAGGAGATTATCAAAACTCACCTATAACCACCATGAAATATGTGAAACCCTCGATAGAATGGAACTAAAATTACCTTCAGCGTCTCCCGCTCTTTCAATAATAGCAGCTACAACTTCTACAATTTTGAGAATTCACAAGTCTTTTTTAAAACAAACAGGAAAACAACCAAGAAAGATCTACACATGCCTCATAATGATTTATTCAAACATGTGAGGTAATAGTGATATGATAGGAACCTGACACTTTCTTAATTACCTATCAATTCCGCACAAACGGTTTTTACTTTTCATGATTTCTTTCTAAATATGGAATTTTTAACTATGAGATGCCAAGAATATTTCCTTTTGCCACGCCACCTTCAATTTCATTGAAGTCTTTAAAGCCAACTTGGAATGAACCTTTTGAACCTTGAACCAACTCATGAAGATTTCAATGGTTCAAGTTCAATTCGATGAGACAGAACAAAGAATTCTCAACCTGCAGCTCAAAACAACACCGGGAACGAGCAAAGACCTTTATTAAACAAAAAGGGAAATGTTCTGATTAATTAAAAAAGCAGGTTTTCAGGACCTGAAACCTTTAACATAAGATATTAAGATAAGACACCAAAAAGATCAGTGCTTAAGAACCGCATACAAAAAGACTGGCAAAAAGCCAGTGAACCAAAAGGACAACAAAACTAACAACAACAAAGAAACTATGAAGGCGCTACACAAAAAATTTCTTCAACAAGTCCTCTGCCTTTGTCACCAGCTCGTCGTAAGTAGCCTCGATAGCTTTAAGGTCTTCCAGATCCTTGTTAGGTTTTTGTCCTTCTTTTTGCCTCTGGTGCGGGTTCTGGGGCCTTGAGCTTCGCCTGTTCATTCCGTTTCCGGGTCAATGTCCAGGATTTCCTTTTCATCATTCAGTTTGCTGATGAGAGTGTTGGTGTTGTTGGCTAAAATCTTCAGGATGCTAAGGCTCTGTTCAACAATGTTCTTCAGGCACTCCTCAATTTTACCAATTTTGCTGACAGTTTTCGTGAGAGTGTGGTTGTTAGTGTCAGCAAGATTCTTTCTTTCCAGCAAATCCTTCTCAATTTTTTTGAACCTGGGGTTGAAAGCATCTCTTATGTCTTCAGCTTTGGTGATGGTACTTTTCAGGTCCTCTATGAAGTTGGCCATGGTCTTCCCTTCCCCTGTATTGATGGTTTCCAAGATCAAGATTCTGTTACAGAGTTTTTTTATTTTTGTCCACAACTTTCTTGTAACCATTGATGAGCCACTCCATAGTTTCCATGAAACCTTGCAAACCCTCGAGGGGAGGGTTAAAGGGGGGGTCAACTTTTCCAGGGGTTTCCTTTTCCTCTTTAGGGGTGTGCTGGATGGTTGTGTCAACAACCCTAAGAGCCTCTTTCATGGTCTCCTTTTCTAGATTCTTATCATCTTCCAGGGCCCTTACCTGCTTGTGGGCTTTTGGTTCCTTAATAGTCTCCTCTTTCTTCTTGTGCATTTTCCTTGCCTAGGTGTGATCTTTAGTCTTCTTCTTCAGCCACCCTTGAGGGTAATCCTCCTCAGAGTTGTCCAAAGTATCCTCTTCCGAAGAAATGTTAATCAGGGGTCTACCTTTAGGTTTTTTGCCCTTAGAGGATGAGGGTTTGGTTTTGATGTATTTCCTCTTCTTCCCACTTTCATAATCCGAGACATCCATGTTGTCCTCAGTATCAATCGAAGGGTCACTTTCAAACTCCTCTTTCTCTGAGAAGGCAGGGTCAGACCCCTCATCCTTAGAATCCGCAGAGGGTTGCCTCCAAGCAATTCGGTTGGCCTTAAGATGGTCGTAGATTAGTACCATAAGGCCTTGGTGCATGGTCGTATCACCCCGTGGGTTCTCTTTGTAGTCCTTGAGGGACGCATTCATCGAACATAGCAGAAAATAAGAGGAGTTAACCTTATCATTGTGCCTAAAGTGATTCAGTAGAACAAAGTGATAACCATAAACTTTAGTGAACCTATCGTCTAGAGTGATGTATCGCATTAAAACAAAGAGGACTTCCCGCCAGGGTTTGGCAAAAGCCCTGGGCGGGTAGTAGGTTTTGCTCAACTTTACCAGTCGTTTCTTCTCTTTCTTGGTGTCTGGGTATCTTTCAATAGCTTCCCTACTGACTTTCCTATCTCTTTAGAAGTTGCACCCTTCTCTTGTGAGGCCCATAGCTTGAGCAATTAAATCTTCATCAATTTCTACAGTTTGGTCTCCCATTTTCAGCATGCCCTTTTTCTAATTTTTACAGAAAAAACTTGTGACCATGTCGTCTTGACCGTGGAGTCTCTCCATGAATTTGGAGAAGCCACCCTTCTATAGAATACCCCAAACCTCTTCCTTTTGTTTCCATTCTTTACAGCTACTTGGTTCATATCGCCTCCTGTTACCACCCATATTGTCGTTGTTCAACACCAAGTTTTGAAACTTGTAGAGCAGATTAGCTGGTGAGCTTTTTAGAACTATCAAAGTCACCCAAAAAGCATGGGAACTTATGGAATTGGTAATATAATAAATGAATCTCTCATTATTATAATGACTCGAAGTACTCAAGCCAGTTCTTTTCATAATTATCATGTCTATCAAGTATCTTAGGAGTACTTCTATAAGAATCATAGCAAATGATTTGCCTGACATCTTCAGGGAGTCCTTGTTCTCCCATCCACATGGTAATTCCTTCCTTGTTAACCGCCGCAGTGGCAGCCCAGTCAGCAAAGCCATTGGCCTCCTGGTAAATGTGGGATATGTAGATTTTTTTAAAGGTACTCATAAGGTCTCTAGCAGAGATGATAATGTTGTTGATCGACCATGAAGGTTTTGAGACCCCCTTAAGACAGTTAATAATATTGTTTGAGTCCCCTTCAATCCAGAGGTGGGGACAATTCCATTTTTTTGCTAGGAGGATACCTTGGAGAGCAGCCATAGCTTTCACTTTATGATTAGTTTGAATTCCAATAGGGATAGCAACCATTTCCTTACACATTCCTTTGTCATCTCTTAGAACAACTCTACAACCTGAAGGACCCGAGTTACCTTTGGCAGCATTGTCAAAATTAACTTTGAACCAACCATGAGGGGGGGTTTGCCATTTAGCTTCAAGCCTTTTGGTATGATTGAGGTTTGGACTGTCGGTACTCTTCATGTGCCAAACCCTTAAAATATTTGCTTCCAGTGTATTGTTCGAAAAACAAGGACCCTCAATGATCTCTATATTTTCCTGAATCACCCATTGGATTTTCTGGAACACAATATCCTGGTTGAGGGAAATATCTTTCCATAGTCCCCATAGGATGTGAGGAAGTGAGAGCTGCGATAAATATATCAAAAAAGAATTAGTCCATTTTATGTTCCAGGAGGAAAACAGATCTGTGGTGGTGTTGGGAAACACCCAGGCAATGCTAAAACTATTGAGAAATCTTTCCCATATTGAGGCTGAGAAGGGGAAGTGAATGGCAAGGTGGTCCACAGACTCTTCTTCCTGAAGGCATAGAGCACATCTATTAGGGATGGTAAAGCCTCTGCATTTTAGGTTGTCAAGGGTCAAGATTTTATTATGGAGGACGGTCCAGAAGAAGAAATTGATCTTGGGGGTAAGGCCTCTAATCCAGACTTTAGACCAGAAGGGATTACCTAAAGGATCAAGGGACAGAACACAATACATAGAGGAAACAGTAAGGGTACCTTTAGGATCATGTTTCCAGATCAGGGAGTCAACCTCTTTGTTCAACCAAACCGCAGACAAATGGATCTTGAGCTTAGAGAGGCTTGGGTGGATGCTTTCAATATTCTGCCATTCGTTACCAGTCCAGTACTCAGCAACTAAGGAGCCAAAAGATCTTATACAAGAGGGAGCATAGGGGGCCCATTCATTGATTTCTATTAAAGGTCTATCAAAAAGCCAGGGATCCTCCTAGAATTTAACTTTCCTACCATTTCCAACTTTCCAGATCACTCCTTTAGCTATACTTTCTTTACATTTAGAGGCATAATTCCATATGTGGGAGCCATTAATACTAATATCCGAATTGATAAATGAAGAAAGGGAAGAGGACTAAAGAGTGTACTTACTTCGCCAAATTTTACACCATTCAGTATCAAGATGAAACATTCTCCAGACTTGTTTAGACAGAAGAGCTTCATTTAGTGTCTGGATCCTCCTCAGGCCCAGACCGCCATGGCTCTTCGATTTACAGACCTGGTCACAAGCCACCAAGGACATTCTTTTCTTGTCCTCAACCCCAGACCAAAGGAATCTTCTTTGGATTTTCTCAATAGCATCAACATACTTAACTAGAATTCTGAAAAGGCTAAGAGCATATATTGGAATACTTAGAAGAGAAGCTTTAAGAAGTTGGAGCTTTCCAGCCTGACTTAGGAGGGCACCTTTCCATCCAGCTAACTTTTTCTGGAATTTGTCCACTACAGAACTCTAGAAGGAGTCAGGAGGAGCAATGCCCATAGGGAGACCAAGGTAGTTTGCAGGAAGATCAACAATCCTGCACTCCAGGATTCTACTGATTCTCTATTGTCTTCTCTCCAGGATATTGATGAAAAAAACTTCACTTTTAGTCCAAATGATAAGGTGACCCGACGCAGAGGCAAACTTACAAAGAGTACTCTTCAAAGTTTTAGCTTCAGAAATACTATATTCCCCCATGATAATAGTATCATCGACAAATTGTTGATGAGAACAAACAAGATCCACAGAGGAAGGGTGGAGACCCTTAAAGGAGCCTTGCAAAACCAAATTTTCCATACTCCTTCCAAAACATTCTGCCATAATAATGAAGAGGATGGGGGAAATAGGATCCCTCTGCCTAGGACCTCTAGAGGCTTGGAAAAAAGGAGAAAGTGAACCATTGATAATAACAACAAAAGAAGCAGAGGTGATAAGTTGGGTGATGAGATCCAAAACTCTGGGTGAGAAACCAAAAGACATGAGAACCTTCAAGAGGAAAGACCAGTCAACCCTATCATAGGCTTTGGAGAGATCAAGCTTAAGGATGAGACCTTGCTTCTTAGCTTTAACAAGAGAGTGGATGTTCTCATGGACAGTAATAATAGAGTCAAGAATTTGATGACTAGGGACAAAACTATTTTGCTGGTGATTAATAAGAGCGGGAAGGACAGAAAGCAATCTGGAAGTAAGAACCTTAGAGATAATCTTATAAAAGGAATTGCAAAGACTGATAGGTCTAAATTTGTCCATAGAGTTAGCACCTTGAGATTTGGGAATGAGAGCCAGAAATGTACCATTGATTTCTTTCAAAAGTTTCCTAGCCCCAAAAAATTCCTTAACTCCATTGGTAACATATTTCAAGACAATGTCCCATAAATCTTGAAAAAAGAACATTGGAAAACCATTCGGGCCTGACGCTTTGTTACCATCAAAAGAGAAGACAACATTTTTGATTTCCTGATTAGAAGGAATGGAAGAAAGGGAGGCATTCTTATGATCATCAATGAGACAAGGGATGTTAAGAAGAAAACAAGATTGAGCTTCAGCATCCAATCTATTGTCCCTCATTAGCAGTTCCGAAAAAAACCTTTTAGCTTCCTTTCTAATTTCCTCCTCCTTGATAATCTCCCCTTTATCCACCACGAGTTTGGTAACCCCGTTAACTGCTTTATGCTTGATAGTTGACATATGGAATAATCTTGTGTTCCTATCTCCTTCCTTAAGCCAGATGTTGTTACTACTTACTAAGTTGCCATTAGTTTTATGTCCAAAGTCATTCTATATACTCTAGTCGGTTACTACTACCGAAATATTCAGTCGGTAAGCACAAAGCAGTTGGTTATAGAAGAAAGTAGTCACAGACCCTAGTATACACCGAGTTGTCTACCGAGTAACACTCTATGTCTACCGAGCAGCAAAAATGATATACCGAGTGAACACACACCGAGTGAAACGTGTTACCAGATTCATTGAACCTAGACACACACGGGAAACATGTTACAAGATCGAGGAACAAAAAACCGTTATCACATTGGAAATTGCACTTAAAGATTTTGTATGATCTTGAGGTCATCTATCCAATGAAATATTTTGTATGGTTATTCATTCGATAAATCATGTTTGTAAGATCGAAGCAATGAACAGATCACCGACATAAGAGATCTATTTATACAACATGCATTAAGGATCAAATATAAGGGATATATGAAGCAAGACATGTGTGATAGATAAGGAAGCACTGAGTATTGTGACTATTAGAGACACAGAGGTCACCGAGAAGGATTTCAGAGAACAATCAAGGAACAGAGTAAACAGAAGGGTTTACCGAGTTACTTTATGGATTACCGAGGTATGCTATAAGCAAGGTAATCTCATTTTGAGCACATAGAATCTGCTATAACATTTCAGATGTGAAGTTGCAGATATTTGTAAAGATTTTATTGTAATATTTTGAGTTGTAAGAGAAACCTTTAACAGAGTAAAAGACTCTAACAAAGTCTATAAATTGTAAAGCCTTTAACCAAGTGCAACATTTAGTATAAGTGTTGTAAAATCCTTTAGCAAGGTAGATCTAACGATCTTGATACTCCTAAAAGGGTAAGTTATCAGAAATAGCTGAACATGTAGCTCTAATCGAGCAACCTTTATTATTGCAGTAGTGAAGTTGTGGGTGCCATCCCCACCGCAGTTTTTCTCTCTAACCAAGAGTTTCTGCGTAACCAAAATATATGTGTTATGGAGTGAATCATGTATGATTGTTATTTATTTGTTTTAGCTTTATGTTATGTTACAATAGTTTTTGGTTTATGCATAATAGTAAAGTTATTGTTCAAGAAAGGTTTTGAAGTATTGATTCACCCCTCCCCTCTCAGTACATTAGATTTCCATATTAGGCCTAACAATTGGTATCAAAGCTTCAATCTTGGAAAAGGGAATAACAACCTAAAGAGAAAGATCTTATCAATGGAAGGCTACAGACAATCTCGGAGAATTGTAAATCTTCAAAATGAATTAGATCATGCTAATCAAGTGATTGCAGACATGCAAAGACAAATGCAAAAATCTCAGAAAGTCAGAAGAAGATCATTTGATGATTTACAGGACTCTCAAGAGTTAGTGGAACAAATTGAAACATCATCTTAGAACAGTATATCTGAAGAGACTGAAGAAATGATTGAAGAACTGAAGGAAAAGAACAAAGCACTGACTGATCAGCTAAAAGCAATGAAAAGAGAACATGAACATTTCAGCACACAGATGACTGAAAATCTGGATGCATTGAGGACAGCTGAGGATAAAGTAAGAGATTTAGAAAAAGAAAAACAACAGCTTGAAGTATTAGTATTTGAAAAGAATGATGAAATCACAAGGTTGACTGGGATTCAACAAAATCTGTCAAATCAATTGAGTTATGCACATCATGAAGCAAATCTGAAAGATGATGAGTATCAAGCATTGAAACTTGAAGTATCAAGATTGACCGATGAACTTGAAATGGAGAAGAAATCCAAAAAAACAATGAAAAAGAGTTATGAAGCATCAAAGATGTTGGATGAGCAACTGAATACAAAAAGACCCAACAAAGTTGCAGGACTCGGTTACAAAGGAAAAGACTCTATCGAAAAGGGAATCCACACTACCGAGAGAGGAGAATCATCAAAGCAAGCTGGAAAAAAAAAGAACATCAAAGGAAAGAAGCCTATTTGCAACTATTGTGGAAAACAAGGACATACTGCTAATATGTGCCAAATCAGAAAAGGTAAGCAACCAAATGTCACAAGGTCTAAAGGTTATTGTCACAATTACAATAACTATGGTCACACATCTAACCAATGTAGGACAAAGTCTGCTAGCAATTATCAGAAGGCAAAATTCAAAGGGTTTTGTAAAAACTGCAATAGATATGGACATAGTACCGAGAAGTGTTGGTTTAAGCAAAAGAACTATATGTGGTCTACACACCGAGCAAATACTAGAGGCTACCGAACTCACACAGATCCTAACCGACAGTATTCTGCACTACCATGGGATTACAATACATGGATATGGTGTGAATGTTGTGGAAGATATGGACATATAAGTGCCAACTGCTTTATAAGGTTTGGAATGAACAACCGAAGATCATGGAGAAATCCTGGTATGACATGTTTTCATTGTCACAAAGTTGGACACTTGGCTAGAGATTGCAGAGATCAACCTAGAGGAGACACTAAGGAAATAAAAGGCAAATTACAGATGATTTGGAAAAAGAAGGAAATTGTGTCAAATGAAGAAAGCACCTTATCTATCGATTTAGGTACACCTATTCCAAATTAATCAGTAAAGGTATGAAGGGATTGCATTCTCTCAAGGTTAAATCTTTACAGTTCCTATTTTATCATGTACTTAATTCAAAATCTGCATATCTAAAGATGCATTAGGAAATTTGAAAATGTTTATCAAGTCTTTTGGAAGCCTGTCTAGTCCGTAAATACAGGAAGTCTGGCTACTCGATAAAAGCATAAAAAGGAAGTGGTACCGAGTGCATTTAATGCATTCTACCCTAACTGCATGGAGCCTGATAAGGTATATTGTGTACTTAAAGCCTTTGTGTGGTCATTTTACACTTACCAAGTTTTCAAGAAAGCAAAGCAAAGCGATTCAAAGGCGATCAAACCTCCTCCGAAGTGAAATTCAAGGTATTTACATCAATCACAATGCATTGTCAAGCTAGTTTACCGATCATATCAGTTGTGAATATATGTTTTACATTTGTTAAGTGGAAAGCGTCTACCATTTAAAAGTTTTCAAACCCTAAGGATCTTTTGTTAGTAATTATCCGGAATCTGCAATGGCACCTAAGATCCAGAAGCTCATTGTTGTTGAGAACATTGAAAAGCCCTCACTAAAATACTCTCTAACTCCCAAAGTAGCATCTGAACTGGATGATAAAAGTGCATTTTCACTCATTTCGGATAGGGTTTTACTAGTTGAGGATGTCAGATTCTTCACTAAGTGTCATGTTGAGGAACTAGGTCGTGTTGAGATCAAGGACACATATGATGAATTGTGTACCAATGGGAAATTGGATAGCAAGTATGAACATATTAAAATCAAGGGATTGACCGAAGCCCTAACCTATCCCCGTGTCTTCAAACCCCAATGGGTTAAGTTTGTTCTGAGCAGAGTTCATGATGATTTCATGTGGTTAGAGGAGAAACCATTCAAAATCACCAAGGAAATCATTCATTTGATCACCGGTTACCCTATTTTTGATCATGCCCGAGCTCAGAAAATAATATCACAAAAGGAATTGATCACTTTAACCGGAGTTGAATCTGATTGCAGAGGACTGAAATTGAACAATGTGATAGATGCAAAGTTGAAGTTTGCCATTAGAGTAATAGGTTATTGTTTCTTTCAATCGGCAAGGGAAAACAGTGTACCCTATGCAGCAGTCGATTTAGCATATAAAATTGTGAAGAAAGGAATGAAAATTGATCTATGTGAAGTATTGTTGAAAAACCTGTTCAAGAATCTAAACACCATAAGGAAGCTGAAGAAGAATAACTCGGCTAACACACTGAAGTTTGGATCACTTTTGGTATGCATGTTTTTCTATTTTGAGAAATTCTTTCCATCAGTCGGTAATGTAGTTTGGGAGCTACACCGACCAATCACCCATCAAATCAATGACTTCATCAAATGGCTAGGTGATAACTTTAATGATATTATGGATGATTACTTTAGTAAGTTTCAAGAAAATATGCATAACAGGTATATAATTGCACCCTAGTTAGTAGAGAAATTCAAGGATGACGTATGCTTTGAAGTGGACACCGACTACTGCTATGTCAATGTTGTGGAACCAAGAACTCAATCTTTGCCACCTATGGGTTATGAGATTGATTTTGACATCACACAACAGCAGATAGATGCTTTTCTTACATTACCAAGGCATGCTACTGAGATGAGATACGGTACATATGAAGAAGTTAAAGAGAAAGTTAAGATGAGTATTATAGTACCCAAGGATACAAGGAAAGCAACAAAAATGATCAAGGCATTATCGGAGAAATTTGGAGAAGGTTCTTCCTCCACACCTGTCAAGGGCACTCTAGTCATCACCAAGGAGGAATCTGAAGCCCAAGAGGCAGCTAATAACATTGAGCACCAAGTTGCCTAAAGGGAAAGTTTTGAAAAGGAAGAAACAGGATACATCAAAGGTATCACCGAC